>NC_056729.1:436244344-436521844 GCF_019279795.1 Protopterus annectens | reverse complement strand
GAACTAGAAGTATGCCTGACTAGATATGGCTTAAGATTCAGCTGTAAATTGAACTCCATTATAATACTGTATATCATACAAATAAATAAATATGTATATGTGTGTTTACCAACTGAGACTTGTGTTCGCATCATGAATTCATTAAATTAAAAAATAGTGATGCCTAGTATTTCTTTAGTGCATCACATGGTATATACTCTAAAAATAACTATAATATTGTATTAATTAGGGTCATACCAGTGTAGTGTTTTTGAGAAAATGCAAATTACATGTGAACTAAATCATCAGCAGATACTGAGATACAGCAGAGAAATAATAGAAGTATATCTGAGCTGTACAACTTTAAGTGCCAACATTCTGCAACTTCTCACTATGCTGACATCATAATGATTCTGATGTCACTGTAGAGCTTGCTACAACATTCTATACTACAACTTACTTCCAGGTGTGATTCTTGGAGAAGCAGATTTGAGCATGTTTTTCAGAGGCCGAGATAAGATAAAGAACTATCTATGGCTTATTTTTCATTAAAGATCTCATTCAAGAGGTTTGTCATTCAAGAGGTTTGACAATCGACTGAGAAAATTATCACCTTTCTTCACTTGGTACATCTGTCCCACTGTTAAAGAGGTATGAGAAAAATGTTAGCCTGGTTTTCAACAGGTTTTAGGTCTCAGTTAGGACTTCAGCATCTCTTGCTCTAAACCCTGTGTGAATTACTGATCTCTAATGATTATCAGCAATTATTTCACTGTTTAATCATGATCATATCTCTGTACATACTGATAGCTCGTTTCCTGTATTTAGATGGATAATTAGATTTAAAAGCAATGCTGTACACCGACTTGCCTTAATATTTATATGGTGTTCTACTACTTACTCTAGTCATCATCTTAAATGGTGTAAAATAGAGACAGTGGAAATCAGTTTATTAACTGGATTTGTAGCAATCCGACTGAACTTAATATTGTGACATAACAGTCTTAGACCTAAAGACATTTTTATTCACATCCACAGTCTGTGTTGCTTTTTCCATGCTTCAAATAAATTGACAAAGTGGTGTTTTCTATTTTCTCCTGTTTTCACTTGCCATTTTCTAGACATTATCAAGAAACTCAGTGCGAACACAGGGAAAATTATCTAGAGCCCTTAAGTTGGTGAAAGTGTTTGCAGCTTTGTTTAAAAAGCTGGCTGATCATGACAGCAAATTACTTCTTCAGTGGGGAAGGTGGGGGGATTCTTTTCAGGTTTCACAATGGCCAGTACTAAAATGGTTAATATTTAATCTCTCTTCAAGTAACAGTTCCAGAGAGGTTAGAGACACAATATATTTGCAACTGATTCACACACATACAAAGGAGAAAATACAGACGGGTGTGTAGAAGATTTAATTTATTTTCATTTCTTAATCAGTGTAGAACATTGGTTCTGCTGATATATTTTCCGGATCAGCCTGAGAAATAATAAAAAGAAAAGTCAAAAAACAAATCAGCACAATTGGAGAAACAGTGTAGTTTCAAAACATGTATACAAATAAATGGAATTAGATAGTGTAGTATATATAGTTATTAGACAATACAGTGAATCAGTATAGAAAAGTGTAATGGAGCTTGCAAACAAAACTGTTAGATATACAGTATTTGCATCATCTATAGTTTATTTGAGAAGAAAGGAGAAAAAAAGCAAAAGGGAATAAAGTACTGAGGGAGGGGAAGTCAAGATGGTAAATATTATTACAGGAGAAGGGTGAGCTAAGTATGGACATATAAATGATGCGGAGGAGATAATAACAGGAATATTTACAAGTCAGTGGATTAGTTACATGAACTTGTAATAGAAGAAGTAGTTAGTTATGGTTTTCAAGTGATTCTTTGTTAGGTGAAGCATTAAGAGCTAGCTTTTTAATTAGAACAATTTTGAGATAGGTTCTCAATTTCTGTAAGGGTGAATTTGTTTTTAGATTTGGTGGTAATGCAGCCCAAGTCCATAGGGCCATATTAGAGATATAGTGGTCTGAGGGGTGGACTGTATTTTGTGGGTATTTAGGAAGACAGAAGAGTATGTGCACAATTTAGAAGTCAGGTACAAGGATTAGCTAAAACACATGATTTTTTTCGTATACTAGTGAGAGCAGATTTAGATTCAGTAAACCCTGTTTACTGGCATGCAAGCACACAAAAATAAAGAAACTTTCATGCAATGCAAATTTAGGTTTAAGCAGGTGAATTTCATTCAAATAAACCAGTTGGAATAATCCATCAATCTGGAAGAAATTTGTACAGACTCCATGGCTGTGTTAATAATGCAAGTGAAAATTTTCCATGTACAGGAGTCTACATGGAAAAAAGTCCACAAATATGGACATAACTCCCCTGAAAAGGTTAGATCACAGAACTAAATGTGCAAAACATACATTGTGGATGTCTGAAAAAGGCAGGGAATATGTGAAATTAATCATTTTTTTTATTAATTTCCACGTTTGCACTGTGCACCGCAGTGCACAAACATGCTTAACAGAAAACTAAAAAAAATGTAAAAATAAACATTTATATTGTACTTGACACAGATATACTGTAGTGCCTTGCATTGGGTCTGTACAATGGTGCATGTGCATTTGTGCTGTCACCCAGCTTATACAGCTATGAACCATGGAGTTTCCAGGTTGTCAGCATGAATATTTATGCAAATGATAGGTAAATGGCATGCATTTGTTGAATCACTAAAGGGAGCAACTGTGTCTGCATATCCACATCATGTAGGCTCCTACATGATGTTTACATTCCCATGGACTTTTCATGCTCAGTGCGCGTGTTTGCTACTCTCGGACTATGTGTCTCAGGCAGGTATGTCTCTAGCCTTAAGCAGCATTTTACCATCACCAAGGATGATGGCTCAATACAAACAAAAAATGATTGACCTCAATAATTACCATAGTTTCTATTGCCATTTTATGGGGATACGGTATCTGTCAGCCTGGAATGACATGATCGACAGACCTTAATGCTTTGCCAGAGATGGTCTTCATCTGCCACCCCTGAGATTTTGGCTACTGGCCAAGGCTCTGATAGTCCCCTTTTTAGGTGTTGTCTCAAGGACAAAAGTCCGGATGTGAAAACCCCATATAAAAACAACCTTAAGGTTTTGCTGCTAAACAATATGTGCCTTAACATTGAACTGCACTTACTGGAAGCAGCCCTCACCTTGGAAGACTTACACACTTCTGCAGTCAAGGAGACCTGGTTCATGGCTGCAGAGAACACCCCAACCATATTTGGCTACATCTCCTACCACATGTTCAGATCACAACCTGAAGGCATGAAAACTACAGGAGGTGGTGTATTGATAGTCATCACATATTAATACGATGCCAGATTGGTTAAAGACTAGGATTCCCTGGAGATACTTTAGGTGCAATTAACTGTTGGTAGAACACCTATTCAAGTCATTGCCAGGTGTGACCCCATCTGTGAATCAGGACACCCACGCTGCCAATTTGGATCTACTTGAGTCTACCAAGATATATCCGAACACCTTGGCTTTGGGTGACTTTAACTAACCATTCATTGACCAGGTAAATTACTTGTGCTATAACTCACTTTCCCAAAGGTTCCTTGACTTTCTTAACTGCAAGGCACTGGACCTGCTGTTTGACACCCCCACAAGTGGTGCCAACATCCTTGATCTGGTGCTTACTAATATTGGGGGGCCACTCCAGCACCACCACTGTGAGATCTTTTCTGGTGATATCTGACCACAAATCAGTATCATTCAAAGTAACTATCACAACCCCCCCAACAGCAAAGAAACTAAAACATTTCTCCAAAGCACAGTATTACCTCTTACAGGATGGTACATATAGCTGTATTGCACCCCCCCCCAGATGAAACAGGTAACTATGCTGAGTTCTACACTGATGTTTTATACAAACAGCCGTTTAACTGCATTTGAGTACCTGATAGCATCAAAACAAGTTCCACAAGGAAGTGCAAATCTGCCTAGTGGACAAATGCCATTATCAGGCTTTACAATAGGAGGAAGAAATTGCTGTCTAAGAGTAAGAGGGAGGGAGCCCTAAACTGGGAACACTCCCTCCTCAGCTTAAACAAGACAACAAGACTTTTTGTGAGGTCCTTAATGGCAAACTATGAACCCAGATTGCATTCCTCAATTAAAGACAACCATAAGGTGTTCTTTAGTTACATCCATTGCCTAAAAGGACAGGCCCATATTTGTGCCAAACTGGTAGTTAATGATACCACATATATAAAGTATGTGGACACAACTAACCTGTTAGCTGACAGGTTCTTTGACAACATCATTCCCCTGACCCGCCACACGTACTCCATGACATCCCTACCACCTGTCCCCTACCTTGTATCTGTAAAGAGCAAGTTGTAAACACCCTCTCTAAGGCCTTAAACACAGCATCTGTGGAACCTGATGACATCCCAGGCTGCATCCTACATGGGCTCCAACAAGAATTATCAACAACATGGTGTACTCTTTTCAACCATAGTTTAAGCACAGACTATGTACAAGATGAATAGAAAATGGCCACCATTATTCACCTGCACAAAGGTGATGCTTCTACTGACACAGGGAACTATAGACCTATTAGTCTGACTAGCCTTATCTCCAAGGCCATGGAGTGAATCATCATGGATCTTATCAAAAAAATATAGGCAAGCTTCAAACACTTGCCCCTACTCCTACTCAGTTTGAATTTGTCAAAGGGAGATATTGCCTGTGAAATATTATGGACTTCTTCAAGACAGTTGCCAAGGCCCTGGATGAGCAGAAATCTGTGCGTACAGCCTTCCTAGACTTAGCCAAGGAGTTTGACACTATCCACCAGTCAGACATCATTGACAAACTCACCAAGCTAGGTATCAACTCTTTCATTGTTAGACTGGTGACTAATTGGCTCACTGATAAAAGCCACATAGTCAAAATAGGGGAATCTGCCTCCAACAGCACACCTGTAACCAGTGGTGTTCCCCAGGAATATGTCCTGGCACCTCTACTGTTTGGAACCTAGCTCTCCAAAGTACAAGATAAAACTAAAGGATCTTTGGCTGACAAAGTTTGCTGATGTCTGCAAACTGGGACCGATCACAGAATCTCCAAATGATGTCAACATCCTATAAGAGGGTCTTACAACCACAAATGATTGATGCCAAAGTCATGGCCTTAACCTCAATGCCAAAAAATGTATTATCATCCCTCTTAGTACATACGATGTTCCTGCTAACTACCATATCAATAGCAAAACACTAAGTATCCACTCACTGGTGCAAGACATGGGCACACAGGTTGACAGTAACCTTACCTTTGATCAGCATGTCTTCACAGTGCTAAGCAAGGCATTCTATATTGCTCATTTCATAAGTAAGGCCATTGCATCCAGAAAATGAAGGAAGTTATAACATCTCTGTACTCTCCCCTCATCAGACCAATAATGGAATACAGCACCCCTTTTGGTATGCACCTTTCCAAGCACCTGCAGCAATTGGAAAGACCACAAAGGTTCCTCACAAGGATAATTCAAGATCTTCAGCATCTGTCCTATGTGGATTGTCCAAGATCAGTGTCACTTCATTCTGTTTCATACAGACTACTCATAGGTGATCTCTACTCATAGGTGATCTATGCCTTGCATATGAGGCAATCTTTGACCCTGCTTTACTGGAAATGCTGCATACCTGTAAGTCAAATGGTACACAGGTTACTCGGTCTAATGGCCTTAACCTGGTATGTGACATTAATAGAACCTGCTGGAGGGACAAATTTGTCTCCCAGAGGTTATCACACCTTTGGAACAGACTCCCACTTCATGTCAAACAGAGTAGCTCATTGGCCCTCTTCAAACTCCGTGTGGATGGTTGGATGTGTAACCATAAAGTCACACTGGAAGTTCCATCTGTGTTCCATTTTGACAGGGACAATTGTTGCTGATTGTGGAAATAAGGGTAGAACTTGGCTAGGCTTGTAAGAGCCCTAGTGCCATTAGCCTAGTACCTTCCCATGACAGGACTCAGAAATAATCCATGACCTGCGACATACATCCCGAGACTATACTTAGAGACACTTATTTGAGCTCTCAGAAGGTATCTTTGTGGTCACTGACACATGACTTAAAGGCACAAAGAGCACACCAATAGTGCAAGGTAATTATGTCTTCCACACATTTAGATCAGCTAATTCAGAGGCAGGGGCTAAAGGTGGAGGTGTCTCTATGTGCATCAAAACTAAAGATATTTCAAGGCTGGTCAAACAGGACAATTCAGTTGAGTTTCCTCATGTTCAATTCACAATAGGCAAAATCCAATGTAAGCTATAGGCCCCCCTCTATGACCCAGGACATCCATACCATGTATGTAAATATTAGAAACATTAACCATCCAATCCAAAACCATATTCATGGGTGACTTCCATTAACCCTCTCTTACCTGAGAATCCTATATGGCAACAAGCATACTGACACAGAGATTCCTGGCTTTTGTAAACACAGACTCCTGAAGCAGATAGCCAATGCACCAAACAGGGGTTCAACCATACTGGATCTGGTCCTCACCAATATGGGTGTGTCATGCGCAAACACATACTGTATTTTCTTTCCTGGTAAGGTCTGAACACAAATTGGCCTCCTTTGAAGTAAAAATGAGACATGGACCATGAGCTAGACATGGAATATTCAGGAACTACTCTAAGGCTAACCTCCAGCTATTAGGTGATAAACTGGCCAAATCTTAAGCCCCCATAAACACTGAGAACACTGCGGCCTATGCAGCAGTGTTCACAGAAACCCTGTATGAGCATGTTAATAGCTGCATAGAGGCAGCTGTACCAACCAGGGAGAAGTACAGAACTAAATGAAAATCAAACCACACTGGTGGAATCACAGAATCAATAGACTGTATAACAGAAGGAAGAAAGTCATGGCAAACCATAGGAGGTGTAGCACACAGCAGGATAAAAGCATTCTCATCAAAGTGAACAAAAGAGGACAAATGAAGTTTACCAAAGCCAGATTTGTGGTAAGTTCAGGCTCCCAGGCCAAGGACAACCACAAAGCATACTTTAGGCATGTTCGCAATGTCAAAGGCAAGACACAATTGTGTGCATATCTCATTGTAAATGGAACCAGCTATAATGAGGCAGAAGAAAGAGCAAACCTCCTGGATGATAAATTGAGTCACAACTTTACCCTCTCCCCTCCTCAACCTTCCCTTAGGAAATACCATCAAATCTAAGCAATCCTGCTATCACAATGTAACAGGTCCTTAACGCTGCCTCTAAGAACAAGTACAGTGCATCAATGGGCCCAGACAATATCCCAGTATGCCTTCTAAATATCATGAAACATGACATTTCATGGCCTCAGGAATTAATATTTCACTGTAACCACCAAACAGACTTCTTGCCTTATGAATGGAGAACAGCAGCAGTCATCCCTCTTCACAAATGTGGGCCATCTAGAGACCCTGGGGAGTACAGACCCAGAAGTCTCACTAGTCTGATATGTAAAGCCATGAAAAGAATTATCATGGAAATGATAAATAGAGATGTAGTACACCTCCAGACACTGAACCAAACCGAGTTTGGTTTCGTTAAGGGCAGATCATGCCTACCCAACCTGGTGGACCTATTTGAGAAGGTAACCAAAGCAATGGATGAGGGAAAAATGGTTCACACTGCTTGCCATGGCCTGACAAGGCATGTGACACTATACCTCCACCAGGCATTGTTGACAAACCCAAGAAGTTAGATACAAACTAGTATTTCAGCTGGTGGATAGCCAAATGACTCACAGACAGGACCAAGGAAGTTAGCATAGGAGAGTCCACCTCTACAAACAGGCCAGTCATAAGTGGACTCCCTCATGAATCATTCCTTGGAGTTCTCCTCTTAGACATTTACTTGTCTGAAGTCAGTGCCACTCTCAGTGGTCTCTGGTTGACTAAATTTGCAGATGGTTGCAAATTAGGAGCTGTCATTGAATCCCAAACTGACACAAATATTCTCCAGGAGGGGCTGATACAGACATGCAACTGACGTCAGAGCCATGCAGTAACACTAAATGCCAAGAAATGCCCAACACTATGCTTTGGGTAATTATTTACCCCTGGTAACTATCATATTGACAGCACATCTTTTACAGTTGACCCAGTAGTCAGGGGTCAGGGAATTAGGGACACACATCTAGCCTTTGACTGTCACATGCCTACAGTATTGGGGAAATCATTCAATGTTGCACAACTTATTAACAAAGGTAAATCCAAGAAAGTCATTGTTCCAGTATATTCTGCATTCATCAAACCTATCATTGAGTGCAATACCACCTTTGGTATGTACCTAGCCAGGCATATTCAACAATTGGAACATCTACACAAGTTCCTCACTAAACCAACACAGGGTGTACATAAAATATCCTATGCAGCCCGCATCAAGGCCCTATACCTGAATTCTGTGTCCTACAGCCTTTGGAGGGGAGATGTATACCTGCCATACAGGTCATTGCCAGACCCCACTGTGGACCACCTGCATATCCATGAAACAACTAGCACCAGAATTACCCATTCTACCAACTTACACCATGCCTGTGGTATAAATAGGATGTACTGGAGAGGCAGGTATGTATCCCAGAGACTACAACCTATATGGAACAGGCTCCCCAACCATGTGAAGCAGAGCTCAACACTAATACAAATCAAGTGCAAGTTATACAATTGGATGGGGAACAGGACAATAATCCCTGGTTTGGGACCTATGTCTCTAATGGACACATGCAAACTGTAAATGGCACATCTCCCAGACCCCTGCTTCTAAATGTTTCATCTCCCAAAACACTGCTTACACTTATCAAGGGTATCAGAACTTTTCAGAGATTTGGGATGCATGGCTAGGTTTAAAGAAGCCCTTGTGTTTGTTAGCCTAGTAAACACATAAGAACCTATGAACCCATGAACCTATACTGTATTACCTTTGTGATTACATTTCTCTCCTGTGCTGACATTCATTCCTGTGCTCTGATGTTGATGGGTTGATTGTTAATGTGTACCCATCAGTGTCTCCAAAACAATCCTGAAAGTGCAACGTAAACATTTCCATGAGACACATTTCATTGTGTGACTCCACAGCCCTTACAACAGCATCCATCGTAATGTATACAAATAATGCTATACACATTCTAAATGGAAAAGTGCAATATGTGTAAATGACCAGTACAAGCAGCATGTCTACAGCAACAATGGATGAAACTAACTCATATTAACTCATTATATCTGACTGATGCTTCCAGGTGCACTTGCAGTTACCTCCTACTGACTCCTCTAGGTGTCAAATATTGCTTGTTCATATTTACATCAGTAATTCCAAAACTATGGTATGTTCAAGATTTTAAAATATTTCATATTAAAACTTACACAATGGCAAGCTCAACTACATTAACATTTAACCTCTGTCTAGTACAGGTAAATAGATATTAACTGTTGTTTTTATTATATTAGTTTATAAAGATATAATGTTCACATTTTTCTAAATATCTCAACAACCAGGTAACACAGACAGAACTCCTTAGCCTATTAGGAAACCTCTCAGCAAGATGAATAAAATGTCACTGCCAGTATGTGTGTAATTAAAGTGGATGCTGTGATATTGTAAATTGTTTACAAAATATTTCAAATGTAATAGTTACTGTGTTTATTCTGACTTATAAAATTTGGTTTAGGACCTAGAACCTAAAGAATACTACCACTATACAAAGAGTTTGTGCTGAAGAGTTTTCATAATCCCTATGGTTCCGGAGATATGAACATTTTTTTGAAAATTTGAGGACATAATTTAATTCTGTCAAAAAGCTTAGGCTCTGCCCATTGGAAGTTATGGTGCAAACCTCCTGAGCTCCATTGGAGTGAATGAGTTAATGTAGATAGTCACCCTGTGCATCAGAAACATAACTTTATTTCCCTTCATCCATGAGAAAGATGATAGGGATGTGGCATAGTTATCATCACTTGCGCAGGGTGGGGGTGCAGGAGGCCTAGACTGAGCCAGTAGGTTGGCAAGTGTGTGTGAATCAGGAAGGGAAGCAGGCAAGCTGGACCATGGAAATGTTGTGTGGGCATCTCTAGGTGCCCTCAATGTGACAGTGGTGTGAGAGTGTCTGTATGAACATAGCCAAGCTCAGTGCTAGCCCAACATGTCTGTATGTTGGACAGCTGTGAACCATGCATGGTAGAGTTGACAGTTCATCATCTCCGCTCTTGAACATGAGAACTGGCTCTGCCAGGAGTTGCACTGGCACCTCCACATCCAAGGTGAGATGCTGTGCTACTGCCTGAGGGTGACTGATGTCTACTGGGAATGTGTCCTCCATGGTAAAGCCCAGGACCATGAGCCCATTGCCTGCTACATCTCGGTGTGGACAGCATACTCCCCACTGGAGCGCTGGATGTACTGGCACTACAGGAATGTGATCATGCATGGCTGCATTGACTCTAAGCAGATGTAGTTGCTGACCTATGTCCATGAGGTCAACACTCAACTCCAACAAGATGTTCTATCACAGACAACATATGTTCCCAGACAGATAGTGTGCAATCTCTCTCAGACCTACTTCTTTCCACTGTGTCAGCCAACCATTCAAGGGCATCAGCAACATGGTGGAGGCAGTCATACATGTCAGACTGTGTTGCATTCATAACACTGAGTATTCATCAGGAGCGCCTTTCTAAACCTGCCTGTGCCTCCATGATAGCCCTAAACATACGCTGAGTGACACATGATGAGACACCTGTGACAGGTGGTGGAGGGAGAGCAGGCCTCCTGCATGCACCCCTGTCAATCTACCTTAGTGGAACCTTACCAACTGTATGGCTATGGCCAGTGTCGACAGTCACTGAAGCCACAGTAGCCCCACTTCCCTGTCAAATGTCGCCATGCTCCAACTGTCCAATATCTGTGGCCTCAAGGTACTGGGTTTGCATAGGCATACTGGCTGTGCAAGGTGATAATGAGAGTGGATGAGGGATGTCAACCTCTGTGTCTGATTCAGCCTCTGCAACCCCCAGCTGTGCCTCAATTTGCCCACCATCATCATCAGTGTCTGTAGAGACACTGATATCAGGTTGTGAAGGGGAGAGAGACCAACCTCCCCAGCCAACTGTGATAAAAGGAGAAAGCAATACATTAATACCTGTACTTCAATGCTCTGTAGTACTATGGTGCAATATATGATAAGCTGTCACTATTACAGACTTGTATAACCCCCAACCTCACATAGTAAGACATGAGGACATTATTTTCTAACCCTAATTTGTAATTATTTGGAAAAAATTCTTCATTAAACAAGAATCTCATTAGCAAAACAAAAATGAATGTACACTGCTGGCATTCTGCAAAACTCTGCACAATTGACAGTTACGGCAATCTGTAATGTCCTGACAGTACTGTCAAGTCAATCCCTCTGGCTATACCTACAAGGCAGAGGTATAACTCTAAACTGTGGACTTTCAGAAAATATGCAGACCCAAGACTTAAACTCCCATTCCTAGCTAAAGCAGCCACAATTAAAATGAATATCCTTCCCAGATTCTTTTACATTTTTAATGCCTCTAACTTGGTGATCTATAACAATTTGTTTAAATCCCTACACTCCCCCCTTTCCAACTTTCTACGGTCTACCAAATCTATTAGAATAAGTCACAAAAAGCTCTCTTACCCCAAGGAAAAAGGAGGCCTTGGCCTACCAGATTTCAAACTATACTATGATATTATTAATTGCAGTAAAATATTAGCCATTTCTGATTTTTCCCCTAAATCACTGATTTGGTCTCCAACTTGGATTAAACTGTTTTACAACTATGTTAAATCACTTAGCTTTAACCCTAAAACTCTTCCTTTCTTAAATAAGGAAAACTTGAATAAGATTAACCTACATATATCTCTAAAACATAAAATAAGCTCCCTAAAAAATCTTTAAATCCTTAAACTTACTTCCCGCTTTTAATTCCCTACAGCCAATTCACCTTAATCCTAACCTTAAACTAAACAAGAAAATGATTCACTTAGACCAGTACCCTCTCCTAAAAGACAAATCTATTTAAGATTTTTTTCCTTTCAGACAAGACCCTATCGTGGTTATAAGAATTCAAATAAACCTCCCCAAAAACTATGCAATTATTATAAGGCAAATAAAAGAACTCGCTCACACTATCTTGGAGGACCCCTCCTTAACTGCAAATGATATTTCTACTTGCCAATCAATCTTGAAAATACTTCTCCTTAAAAATAAAATGATCTCCTGCTCCAATAAGCTTATTAGTTCCATCAAAACACAAAAAGGGTTCATTTATTGTAAATATTGGTTCAATCAAGATTCCTCTACTTCAACAAGTCAAATTTCCAAATCCTTTCAAATATCCTCTCGATTCATCCCCTTCAAAAAACTAAAGTATACTCAACTCATGTTATTGAATAATGCCTAACTAACTCCATGCATTCTGAATAAAATTTATTCTAATACCTCCCCCTTTTGCTCATTTTGTCCTAATCAAAAAGCCAACCTCATTCACATTTTTTGGAGCTGTAAATGTACCTATAAACTTTGGTGCTCCCTTAGGGTTCAATTAGAAAAAATGGGCTATGAAAAATCCACCCTGTCTTGGAAATTCACCTTACTTCATCACCCCCCCCCCCGCATTGTCCAAATTACAATTACGTATCCTAATTTCTCTCTTTATGTTAGTTAAATACTATATTACACTTAATTGGAAGGACAGGTCCTTGCTTTCATGGGATGACTTTAAATACCTGGCTACTAGCCACTTATTAGCTCACAAGTATCTTATCTATAGCATGAGTCTTCATTTCTAGTTTATGGAATATTAGACGATGATGTTTGACTATTTCTTATCCTAATGTAATTTGTATTTACTGATGAAACGGCAAAGTGTACAATTGTACATAGTTCTCTGTTATTATTATTCATTAAAACTTGAATATAAAGATTTTAAAAAAAGAAGAAAATATGCAGAAAGTACATCAATCCAGCCAGCAGGCTTGGGATGACACTTTAGTGAATACATTGAACTATATCTACATCTCTGACAAAACAGTTTTGTGCTTACCAGCAGCAGAAGCATGGCCTCTTCCGATTCCTGGTGGTCCTGAAAAAAATTGAGGGAGAAGTAATGGCAACAGCACTGCATGTTAGAGTATAACAGGGGTAATATGTCCAAATATCTCACATTTACAGTAGCTGCTATGTTAACAGGTATGTGTGTCACAATTTCTGCTGCATGTAGCACAGCATAGCACAAAAATTCTTTAAATAAAGAAGAATTGCGGAAATAGGACACTGGTGAAATAGGGTGCAAACAGGGGAAAAAAACATAGTGAAAGGTAGGTAGGTATGTACAGGAAGGGTGTAGGAATGAACCATAGCTATACATTTCTTCAATGTCAACAACTGTGCACTTTAAAAGTTTTTTAGCTGAATTTGGATTGTCACCCCAGATAGAGGGGTGATGACAACATAAGTGTGTTGCTAAGTCAATTGGACCAAATTAAGTGTGTCCAGCAGACACATGTGTGAAATGGAGAGCGATGTGTGGGACAATGTTTTTTTTTGGGGGGAGGTGCCCTTGTTTACTTTTTTTTTCTAAGGAGAGAGTGGAATGTTAGGGAAGAGACATGGGTATATGTGGGCAAGGGAAGTTGGGAAGGTGAGGAAGCTTTTGTAAACAGACAAGACAGACAAGACAGGAGACAGAGTTGGTGTGGGACATAAGAGGGGGTGAACACCTTGGTTAGGGAGGGTGTTGTGGAATCCCAGTCCCTTGGACATCAGACACAGAAACAGCGTGACTCATGTCCTCACCCATGGGACTATCAGCACTGCACCTTCCCTGCTCCTGTGGAAGCAGTGGTCACTGCCGGTGCCTGGGGTGTGACTGCCCTAGCATGCTTTCCATCTGGTGTAGGCGTGCACCAACAGTTTGGTGCACAAGCAAATGCACTATGCCTGGCAGTTGGTCTTGGGTGACAAAAGCATCCCCTCCACCGCCACTCCCAGAGGGGAGACCACCCCCAGTCTGTGGGGTGGAACTACCCGATGGAGCAGGTAGTACAGGGGCAGCAAAGGGGATGCTACTAGGCTGCGGCCTAGATGTGCTGGGCCCCTGGTGCCACGATCGGGGAAGCCAAGGTAGGTACATCACCAGGAACCAGCCTAACTTGCTGTACTGTGGTAAATAAAATATAAACATAAAGGAAAAATAAACATAACCCAAACAAATGTAATTAATAACATAAGAGAAAAGAATAATGAGCAATAGAAAAAAAACTGAAAATAATATAATAAGGAACACAAACGATAAATAATGTAAATTAAAGTTTTTAACAACAAAGCAATATTAAATTACACATAAGGCCAACATATGATATAATAACAAATAATATTATAACATCAAATGATAATAATAAATATATTGATTAAATAAATAAAAGAAGAGAAGAGGTAGGGTGAGAGAAAAAAAGAAGAACATTAGTAACTTCACAGATAATATAACCACACAGACTATAACTACATGCTTCTAGGTATGTTAGATTTCACTTGTGAGAACACTGACTGCTTATATTGTATATATGATGTTTCACATACATATCTCTCAACCTCTTAGCATGGGACATAATGGATCAAGTCATACATAATGGTGATACAAAAGCACAATAGGGAACATTCTTACATAGTGTGCTCATACAATAGTAGCAAGGTGTTCTGTTAACAGATTTGCCATTAAATTGCATTTCAACTGAAGTCATGTATCTGTAAATCAGAGGACCTGACATATGGGGCAATATTTAGTACATTCTGCAAAAATTGTGACAGTTGAGAGGTATATTCATGTACACTGATTACACTTGACAGCTGAACATTTCTCACTTGGCTGTTATAAGATTAGAATGCAAAAGCAGTGACTACAGGAATACTGAACATTTTATTTTAAAAAATAAATTATCAGGCAACCATCTCCTTTTACACTTTATTGATTCATGTTGTTTCAAATCTTGATCTACACACATGCATAGCTGTGTAGGAGTTCTGTTAACTTACACATTTACCCTATTCATTTATTGACTGCAACCTACAGCATATTTCTGACAAAATAAGCAGAACACAGCATTGCCTCTTATTCTGGGTATTGCACAGTATTTATTTCTAACATGGTAAAACATTATTGACTACTGTACATTTCTCATTTGGCCGGTGTTGGATTAGAACCTGCAAGCAGTGACGACTACAATCTACAGCATATTTTAGACAACGAGCAGACCACATTGACCTTTAATATGGGTAGGCCACAACATTAACTGATGGCTGGAAGTTATGCTACACAGTACTCCATGCTTACTTGCTTTGACTTGCTTTACCAGTTCAGATATGCACTGACACATTAATAAAAATGTATGGTGTTCCAGGTATTTCATGCATGACTGTTAAGACCCCAATATCGATATTTACTTTATTTTATTAAGTTATGCATTGTTATTACTTTACTGATTTTCTTACATATCACATGCTTGCCTCATCCTGGCCAAATGCCTTGCATGGGGCTGGACATTGCAAGCCCTCTCTTCTGCACCTGTGGTAAGAGATGAGAACCATTATGCCTACCAGTTTTTCACTAATTCAGCTTGTATATTTATAAATTGCTGTAAAACATAATTACATATCTGTGGGGTGTGCCCATCCCTTGCCTCTTGGATCCAGGTGGTGAAGGTTCCCCATTTTCTATGATACACATCATCATAATGGTGACAACACTACTCACCAGTGCAGGGGATACCAGTTGCACTGGTCAGGTTCCTGGCCAAACTATCCCAGGCCTCAGACTTACACTCTGAGATCTGGTAGTCACCCTGCTGCACCCAAGATCTGTAGCGGTCTACCAGGAGTCTAATGAAAAGACTGGACTATTGCACACCCCACCTTTATGCCCTAAAGCACACACCTTGCCCATGACAGCAGCCATACCCACAGGCAAAGTCAGGCTCCAAATAATTGTGGGAAATCCCCACCTATTGGCCTTTAAATAGGCTGCATTCCCACTCTTACACATCATACTGTAACTTTCAAAAACACACCGCATCGCTTAGCATCATGCAAACTCACCCAACCCCTGTTTAAGCAAAGCTCAGCAATGTGCAAACTGGAAAAGACTGTTGACCATTTTTAAGTGCTGCTTAGCATCGGGCAGATTTTCTAAATATAACAATTATTTAATTTAAATTCAACTGAAGTTTCAGTCACCTGACACAGTTTCACAGCACTATATGTAAAAAGTATTACTGCCCATGACTCGAACCTAAGACTTATTACACTGTAGGTCATGACTCAACCTATCTAGCCACTGGGATAGTGAAGGAAACTCATATATCTTGAGATATACTGCAAAGGTGACTGTATGCATAGCGCAGCTTCTCTGCGAGGGTTTGCACATTGCTAAGCACTTCAGAACTACAACAACTGAATTCATCCGGTTTCAATTTTTAGATGTCTAGTGGATGACTAATGCTTAAGTACACCACTCTATGCATAGCTATACCTCATTACCTCATTCTACCTAATAGACTCCTTCTGCACCTGTTTTAGTCATTTTTAATTTAATTGTATTTTTTAAACTGGTATAACATTGCTACATACTCAAGTGTGCTAGCTTGCACTACATTTGAATTGTTTTGACTGCTGTTTTAGCTACTTTTCTGTATATATTATATATATATATATATATATATATACATATATATATATATATATATATATATATATATATATATATATATATATATATATATATACAACTTTCCTGTAACTAGTGTAGTCCAGATTCAGATTTGCTGTATCCAGGACTGTATGTAAGCTTCTGAGCACCCCCCCCCAAAGCTTTCTATGTTGGAGGGAAGCCTTCTAGGTAACCTATCTACCACATAAGGAGTGGTTCTGGCCCAGAAATTGTAGTTATTGGCCGTTTGGGCAGTTTTTCATCTCTCTCAACTTTCTGATTTAAAAGCTCACATTTGCACTTGTTTCTCCCCTTTCCTGTAGCTAGTTTAGTCCAGATACAGATTCTTAGTTTTAGCACTTGAGTTTCCTTATTTGTGATCAGCACTTGTTCAGAACTTGTAAGCACTAAATAACCTACTAATTACTACAGCATTCAACCTTCCTCATTACCTAGAGGAAAACAGTTTTGGTACTTACTTTCCTCACTTGCTTAGAGAAAAACAGCTGTTGTACTCACTTTCCTCACTTATCTAGAGGAAAATATTTTTTTACTCAGGCATGTCCAAGGGTCATCTCCCAGTGTTCTCTCCTGTCTATCTGATGAATCTGGGCATCTTGAGGCAATATAGAAATTGCCTCATGTACACAGACAACCCTCTCCTCCTACCACCCAACACTACAACCTGTGAGAGATGCACTTATCTAGCCAAACTGGAGGTAAAGCTCTCTCCAATCAAGACTGAACTTGACAGTGAAGAGGAGAAGGTAAACACTTGCACCACACCACACTCATCACATAGACTCACTAAATCTACCACCAAAATCCACACATAGAAACACAAAAATATTTGTGGAGGTTCTCAATAATAATCTGCTCAAGCAACAGAGACCTCCAAAGCAGAAATGCAAGCAACCTCCACCCCCCAACACAACCCAAATTACACATAGCACACAGACTCAATGTGCCACTCAACCACAGCCAATAAGGCAAAACAACTTACCCAACACACTAGTCATAGATGACTCTATAGTCAGGCACACTGATGTTCCACTCACCAGGCTAAACAAGGAGAAGGTTACTGTCAGCTGCCTGTCAGGTGCCAGGATCCACCACATAACCCATGCACTCAGGTCACTCCACAACAAGTAGAAATATGACTCTGTCATTGTCCATGTTGGTGTGAACAACCTGAGATGTACCTCCCTGGACTACATGAAAAGAGACACGGAAGAGATCTCCGATCTTGTAGCCCAGGCAGGTATGACCCTAACCTTGAGTAGCATTCTGCCATCACCCAGAATGATGCCGCAGTACAAGGACAAAATGATTGACTTCAACAATTGGCTAAGCTTCTGGTGCCATTCTAAAGGGATCCAGTATCTGTCTGCCTGGGATGACATGGTCGACAGACCACTATGCTTTGCCAGAGATGGCCTGCACCTGTCACCCCTGGGATTCTGGATACTGGCTAAGGTTCTTGCCGCCCCTATAGTGCCATTTTAGGCAAGGTTCAAATGACAAATTCACCACTTAACAGGAACAGGCAAGCAAAAACTGAGGGTGATGCTACTCAATGCTAGAAGTCTAAATCTCAAAATGCTCTCACTTGAGGCACTCCTTAAAACGGAGAACATTGATTTCTGTGCAGTGGCTGAGACCTGCTTCAAGGCTCCAGAAAGCACCTCTGCACTACCAGGCTATAACTCATACCACACTTTTCGGCCATGTAACCTGGACCGGAACACCAAAGGTGGAGGTGTGTCCATATTCATTAAGGATATCCACACCTCCATGCTAGTTGCTCAGCATAATGCAGCCGAGGTTATCCAAGTGCAACTAACTCTGGGCAAAACTGCAATCCAAATTGTAGCTTGCTACTGATCACCCACCATGCCCCAGGATTCCCACTCCTCTTTTCTTGATGTACTGGAAAATATTAGGGTTCAACCAAACACCCTAATAATGGGTGATTTCAATTACCTCACCATTAACTGGGAACTACTCATGTACCAACTCCTTAGCTTAATGCTTTCTGGAATTCATAAACTCCAATGCCCTGGATCAATTTATCCACACCCCCACGAGGGGCAACAATATCCTAGATCTAGTCATTGCCAACATGAGTGACCGGTGTTCCACACCTGAAGTCAATTCCTCATTGGTCCGATCCGACCATAAGCTAATTACCCTAGATATCCACATCCTGCCCCACCCCCCATTAAGGAAACCATGGTAAAAAATTTCTCCAAAGCCAACTTCATGCTTCTTAAGACAGAAGTGGTGAACTTCATGACACCCATGCAGATGGACAATACAGTTATGACTACTGAATCCTACACAATTACACTTTATAAGCACTTATATGCGTGCATGGATCAAGCTATCCCAAACAGAACCAAGACGCTATCCTCCAAAAAAAGGAAGTCGATCAGGTGGACCCCTACCATAAACAAACTGTACAACAGAAGGAAGAAACTATTGCAAAAGAGAGTAAAATCCCATGAGTGGAGGAGCTCCCTGGTCAGCCTCACTAAGAAGCTGTGATCCCTGTTAAAATCCTCCAAAGCTAGTTATGAAAACAAAATCACCACTGATTCTAAAGACAACCACAAAGCATTCTATAGCTATGTCAAGAATCTCAATGGCAACACTCACATTGTCTCTGAGTTACAGCACAATGGCACTAAATATATAGACACAACTGATATTGCCAACATCCTGGCAGATAGGTTCAGTGCTAACTTTACCCCCATCTCACCCCCTAAAGAGCCCATCTCTATACCAGAAGAATGCAAAGTTCCTGTAATCACGGCTGCACAGGCAAAAACCAGATTCTCCAAAGCCAAGAACACAGCATCCATGGGACCAGACAACATCCCAGGCTGTGTTCTACACGAACTACAGAACGAACTGGCACCCCACCTAAGTACCATGTTCAATCATAGCCTCACCTCAGGCTTTGTGCCTGCTGAATGGTGCACAGTGACGGTTATCCCACTCCACAAGGGGGGAGCCACCACGGACCCCAGGAACTACCGCCTCTTTAGCCTGATGAGCCTGGTCTGCAAGGCCATGGAACGTATCATCATGGAACTTATAAATAAAGACATTGGTAATCTCCAAACTCTGGACCCCACCCAGTTCGGGTTTGTAAAAGGCAGATCATGTCTTCTAAACCTGATAGACTTCTTTGAAGCAGTCACCAAAGCCGTAGACAAGGGTAAGGTGGTTCACACAGCCTATCTAGATCTTGGCAAGGCTTTTGACACCATCTCCCACTCTGGAATTATAGATAAACTCACTAAACTAGGTATAAATCTCTATGTCACAAGATGGGTTGCCAACTGGCTCACTGACAGAACCCACACTGTGAAAGTAGCAGACTCCAAATCCAACTTCAGACCAGTGACAAGTGGAGTACCACAGGGTTCAGTTCTGGGTCCTCTCCTGTTTGGTATCTACTTCTCTGAAGTACAGGCTAACACAGAAGGTCTTTGGCTAACAAAGTTCACAGATGACTGCAAACTAGGAGTCATAATCAAAACTCCTAATGATGTGGACATCCTACAAAAGGTCCTAACTGAGACAGATACCTGGTGTCAAAGCCATGGCCTCAAGCTCAATGCCAAAAAGTGCACTGTCATCCCCTTTGGTAAAAACTCAGTACCAATGAACTACAACATAGGCGGTAGTATACTTAACACCGAAAGTGTGATAAGAGACCTTGTGACACAGGTGGACAGTAGTCTCTCCTTTGATAATCACATTGTCACAGTAGTCAGGAAATCCTTCTACATGGCACACCTCATCACAAAAGGTTTCTCATCCAGAAAAAAAGAGGTCATTGTTCCCCTCTACTCCATTCATTAGACCCATTATAGAGTACAACACCCCTTTTGGTATGTACCTCACAAGACATCTACAACTGGAAAGGCCACAGAAATACCTCACAAAGAGGACTACCAGCCTTAAACAGATGCCCTACGCAGACTGTCTCAAAAAACTCCAGCTTTACTCCATTGCATATCGCCTAGTCAGAGATGATCTTTGCCTAACAATCAAAGCTATGTCAAACCCAGAGCTGTTGGACATGCTCCACTTAAAGAAATCCCAATCCCTCCAAGCTACATGCTCTAGGTATCTAAACCTTGTCACCACAATAAACAGAACATGCTGGAGGGATAGATTCCTGTCCCAGAGACTTCCCATACTCTGGAATAAACTACCTATCTATATCAAACAAAGCTCCTCATTAGCACTCTTCAAGAAAAATCTTGATGATTGGATGGGAAATAGGAAATTCACCCAGGGGATCACCTCTGTGACTCTGCTCGACACAGGAAAATAATTTTCTTGTGTGGCAAAAGCCAGGATACCTTTTTGGCTGGGCTTGTATAGACCCCAGGGCCGATAGCCTAGTACCTACCTATGAACCTATAAATAATGCGATGCATCTTCCAAACAAGCACATAAAAATAAAAATAAATTGAAATTGAATTGATCTGGTTTCTATTTTTAGATGTTTAGTGGATGTCTGATGTATAGGTGTGCAAAGTTAAGCATAGCTAAATAACGCACCATGGAAACAAGCACATAAATGTAAAAAAAATTATAAAATAAATCCAATTTAATGAAATAAAATGTCTTGTAGACCTTTTGGTCAAGGTTAATGGGCCAAAAGGTATGTGGCTGTGCTGTAGTCTTACACAGATTCAATATTCATGTTGCTGTGATCTCCCTTAGGTGCACACCATAATTAATATGTATGGCACATTGCTGAGTGGGAACCATGGCCATATGCATGGATACATACTGTATAGGCTCTACACAGAGCCTACACAAACTTTATTGAATCCTGGGGAAGATTTTATATGCATCTTCTATATATCTTATGCAGAATGTCTTCAGTTTAATGTGGAAAAATGCATAATGGATAAAAAAGTTAACAAAAGTCTACATTCAGTTAGTTAAATACTGCATACAACAAATTTAGAAAGTTCTTGAATAATTTAATTTTAGATTACTTGCATGTGGAAAATCTCTGTGAAAAGATGCAAAAATGTTGTGATATTCTGGGCTACAAAGTGGTGTCACTAAAAGTGGTGTCACCACTAGGGAGATAAGCCTATTGCTGCTATGTTCAAATAGTTGATATGAGGCAGTTCTTTTCCTACTGCCTGTAATAACAGAGGCTCCATCTCTACAAGGATTACACACTAATGCGATTATCCATGGCAGTGCCCCAAGATAGCATAAGATCTGTGCCACAAATCTTAAAAACAAATGCACATACATATTATAAATGCACTTGAGGAAGGATAGAGTGAAAGACAGAATAGAGGTTTTCAAATACCATGAAAGAAGTGGTGAAATTCAGGATGGCAGCATCTTTTGGAGAAGGAACTTCCCATTTACAATGAACACAGTTTTAAAAAAATGGAGAGAGAAAATGACTTGGGCAGATGTATGAAAGTGTGTTTGCTTGAGTGGTTTATGAATGCATGCAACAGTCTGCCAGAGAAGGCAGTGAATTCAGTAACAGTCAAATAATTTATTGTGGTATGGGACAGATATTTACGAGGTCACATAAATTAGAACTAAATTAAATATGAGTAAATTATAATGGCAGTTTCTCAATAAGGGAGGGAAAGGAAAAGTTAGGTGATCAACTATATATCTATCATCAGTTTCACTGTCACTTTTCTTCTTACACCTTCTGTGTATCAGCTTCTGGTTGAATGTAAGTTCCACTACATCTGCTATTCCACGCCACTATTGCACCAGCTCTAAACTGATATAGGTGTGGGTATCTTTGATGAATATCGATACTCCCCTCCCTTTTGTGGTTCGGTCCAAGTTTGGGGGCCAAGCAGCATGGTATGAGCTATTAACTGGTGTAAGGCTGCTCGGTGTCTGCAAACCCCTGAACCAGTGTTACTGCTACTATCATGTTGTTCTGCTGTGAGAGGAGAGTTTTTGCGTGCATCTTGAGGTTTAGAGACTTCTGGCATTGAGTAGCATTACTAGCTCTATACCCTTGTTTGTGATACCTATGGAGAGGTGTTTGTCTTTTTGCCTTGCCTAAAAAAGGCAAATGGGTAGCACCAGGGGAGCCAATATCCGAACAGCCAGGGTGACAGGTGCAGCAAGCTGCCCCTAGTAAAGCATCGTGGCTTGTCGAGCATATCATCCTGCTGACTTTGATTGACTTTGAATGACACCACCATTAAGCCAGCCACCGATCTTGTCTGATCATGTTGAAAGCATCATTCTTCATTCTTGTTGGTGAGGTAAGATACTCAGGGTTGGGGTCATACTACCTGTCAGGGAGAGAGGCTCTTCTCTTTTCTTGTCATGTTTATGTTGGAGGTCAGTCTCTATTCATATCATCTAGCATGGACAATGCAGGATGCACAATTGCCTTCTGCCTTTGGAGTGACTGGAGTGTGAGTTGATATGTTATGTTGTGGAGCTACGCTCGGCTGCTCGCCTCCTCCCGTCCTCTCTCTCAGCCTCAGCTTGTTCTGCGGGCTGGGCCTGACGACAGAGCTTACTATTAGTAGTGCACAAGTGTATCAGGTGTGTTGTTTGGTGTGTTGTTTGTGTCTTAGGGTGCACACTGTATGTGTGTTACTATGTTTGTTTTGGTTTTTGCTGCTTGGGTGTGCTTTGGGAGTCTTTTGGGGGTTTATCCTTATTTTCTGCCTTTGTATGTCTCAGTTATTATCTGTTCTGTGTTCTGTTTGTGATCTTCTGTTTGGTAGACTGAGATATGAATTGTAGACTCACCTTTGGACATGCTCAATGCAGATATCACTAGTGATCCATAAACAAAGCTAGATTCAGCAGGCCTGGATCTAGTCAATATATTTCCAAAACAAAGTTCCTGTGATGTCAGGTAAGTCTCCATACACAATAGCTCTAAATGATTGCTTTCTGCAATGAAGGGCATCTAAGGCCAGGTAAGTCCCACTATGCACCAGCTCCAAGCTTACTGCACTCTGCAACAAAGGGCCTCAGAGATTGGGTAAGTACTTCAACTAACTAGCTCCAAACTGATTGCTACCTGCAATAAAAAGTATCTTAGTTCAAGTACATCTCACTACCCACCAGGTATAAAATAGCTGCGTTCTGCAACCAAGGGTCTCTGAGGTCAGGTAATTCTCACTATGCACTAGCTCCAAACAGATTGATTTTTGTTCAACCAAAGGCCTCAGATGTCAGGTTAAGTCCCAATGTTTATCAGCTCTAACCTGATTTCTTTCTGCAACAAAAGACCTCTGATATCAGGCAAAGCATGGCAATACATGCCAGTTATAAAATGTCTGAATACTTTCAGCATAAAAGCCTCTGAAGTCAGGTAAGCTTCACTACATATGATCTCTAAGCTGACTGCTTCCACAGTGAAGGTCCATTTAGTTCAGTTAAGTACCACTATGCAGCAGATCAAAACTAATTGCTTTCCTCAATGATGATTCTATGAGGTCAGGTAAGCCCTGTTACACACATGTTTTAAGCTGATTGTTTTCTACATTGAAGGGCTTCTGAGGTCAGGTAATCCCTACTATCTAAACTGATTACGTCCTGCAATAAAGGGCCTTTAATATTAGTAAGCTTCATTAAACACTAGCTGTAAGCTGATTGCATTCTGTAACAAAGGGCCTCGAAGATCAGGTATGTCACATTATCCACTATAACTAAATAGAATACCTTCTGAAACCAAAAGCTTCTGAAGTCAGGTAAGTCCCATGATGCATCAAGTCTAAACTGATTGTTTTCTACAACCAAGGGCATCTGAGTTCAAGTAAGGCCCATTCCTGTTCTGCTATAAACAGATTGCCTTCTGCAGCCTAGGGCTACTGAGCTCAGATAAGACATCAAGGCATGAGCTCAGAACTCAGTGCTTTCCTCAAAAAATGGTCTCTGAGGTCAACAAACTCCCACTATGCACAAGATCTGAACAATCTGTTTTCAGCAACAAAGGGCCTCTAAGGTTAGGTAAGTCCTGCTACATGCCATCTCTAAACTGCTTATTTAGTCAAGGGCTTCTGAGGTAAAGTAAGTCTTAATATGTACCAGCTCTAAATTTCTGCAATGAAAAACCACTCTGTTTGCATAAGTATAGCTCTGCACCAGCTCAGAACTGATCACTTTTTTGCAAAAAAAAGGGGCTCTGTTGTCAGGTAAGTCCTGTTACACACCAGCTCCAAACTGACTGCTTTCTGTAACCAAGGGCTTCTGTGGTCAGTTAAGTCTTAATGTGCCTCAGCTCTTAATTGATTGCTTTCTCCAACAAAGAGCCTCTGAGGTTGGGCATGTTCTGCTATGTGATACCTCTAAACTGAAAGCTTTCTTGAACTACTAGCCTCTAAAATCAAGTAAGTTCCACTGCACAAAAGCTCTAAAGTGACTGCTTTCCACAATAAAATGAGTCTGAGGCTGAGTAAGTCATACAAAGTGTGTCTGAGATTAAACAATTAATGCTCGACACTAGCCATAAATTGATCTTTTCTATGATGAAGGCCCTCTGGGGTCAGGTGGGTCCAGCTATGCACAAGCTCTAAACTGATTGCTTTCCACAACAAAGGGCCTCTAAGACCAAAAGGTCCCACTACGCACCAGATCTAAACAGACTGCTTTCACTAATGAAGTTACCTCTGAGGTCAGTTAAGTCCCACTGCACAGCAGCTGTTACCTGCTTTCTTTCTGCAATGAAGGTTCTCTGAAGTTAGGAAATTCATGCCATGTAAAATGATTTGTTTCTGCAAAGAGGAACTTCCCGGTACTGATGTGTCCCACTATATTTCAGCTCTAAACTGCTTACTTTCCACAACAAAGGGTCTCTGAGGTAAAGTAAGTAAATCTACTCACAAGTTTTAAACTGCTAGCCTACCTGAACTACCACATATTAATTGATTTCTTTCCACAGTGAAAGACAGAGTTTAGGGAAGTATCACTATGCACTAGATCTAAACTGATTGCTTTCTGTAACCCAGGACGTCTAAGGTCAGCTAAGCCCCACTACACACTAGCTCTAAGCTGAATGCTTTCTGCAACCAATGGCTTCTGAGGTCAGGTAAGTCCCATTCCGCTCTTGCTCTAAACTGATTGTTTTCTGCAACCAAGGGTTCCAGAGGTCTGACAAGACCTGCTATACACCAGCAATGAAAGGACTGCTTTCTACTCTAAGATCCTCTGAGGTCAGAGAAGATGACCTATGCACAAGCACGGAACTGAGTGCTTTCTTCAATGAAAGGCCTCTAAGGTCAGGTAAGATCTGCCATGCACCAGCTTGAAACTGATTGCTTTTTACAACAAAGAGTATCTTTGGTCAGGTAAGTCCTGCTATATACCACCTCAGAAATTATTGTTTCCTATTTTAATTTCTGAAAATAATTTAATTTTCTAATACCATCACCACATTCTTAAGTCAGAGTACTGCTAAACTTCAAAAAAGTAGCATTATTTCAGTCTTTGACGGTAGGCGACAGTACACTTCTCAGCACGTGCAATGGGCCCAGAATTGCCTCCTTCTGTAATTCATATAGGTTACATGTATATTGGTAGCATATTTAAGTATGACTGTAAATTATTTTGTTTATTTTTTATTAAACCTGATGCTACTGCTACTTTTGGTACTGTCTGGATATCTTTCTTCCACATTGCTCTAATTTCTGCTTGCAAATAGTGGTATTTTAGGACTTTGTGTCTTTCGGTACATAAGAAATTTAAATCATTGGGTGTAGCAATTTCAGTGATCAATGCTGCTTTTGTCTTTTTTTCATGAACTACTACATCAGGTTTCTCATATATTATCACTATTCTGGGCTGTCATTATTAGCCTTTCATCTTTTGGTTTCAACTTACCTCTCCTAGTTTAAATTTTCCAACTATGTAGGGCTTCTAATATCATGACAGTAATTGACTCAATTCCTAACTCAGGGTACGATTAGAGTTCATGAAATTAGTATTATTTCAATCTTTGATGTTAGCCAAAAGGGCTGTTTTCAGCACCACAATGTGTGTAGAATTGCCTCCTTATGTAATTCATACAGGGTTTTGTGTATTGATAGCATATTTATGTATGATGCTAAATTATTTTTTGTTATCCCCATTGCTCTTAATACGATTAGAACTGTCTCTGTATCTTTGTTCCACATTGCTCTCTTTTCTACCTGCAAATCCTGATATTTTGTCTTTGTGCTTTTGTATGTAAGACACTGTACTCACTTGGTGTAGCAATTTAAACAATAATAAATGCTACTTTTGTCTTTTTTTATAGACTACTACATCTGGTTTTCTCACATCTATTTTTTTAACTGTTGGTAATGGATAATCCCATCTGATATAAACTTCTTAATTTTGTGTCATGCTTTGTGGTTCATGTTTCCAAGATTTCTCAGCCATTTCTATATTGTAGTGTTTGCACAACCCCCCTTGAAACAGTCTTGCAACATTACAGTGCCTTTCAGTACACAGGCTCTCTGCCATGAGTGTGTCATACCCAGCAACAAGATGTGTCACTGTTTCCAATTCTTTTTTACAGAACCTGCATTTGTCACTCCCTTCAATGGATTTTGTAAACCAAAGTCTATGTAATCCACTGTCCAGACTACCATTTTTAACCTTTCATATTTTGGTTTTATTTCACCTGCTCTTAACAATTCCTGGACAAATCATGGTCATCATGAGGTGGTCCCAGGAGATCTCTGTACCTGCCATGATATTTATGGCTTTTCCAATTTTTTTCCAGGTTAAATGATCCTTTACTTTATATTTTTTCTTTTGTTTTTGCCATATTCATTTGTAGTCTGAGGTTTAACTGCATCTAGTTTGATTTCCATTCCTGCTTGATACCATAATGTTTCTGCAAAACTAAGCAAAAACGTCATCTTAGACTTCATCTCCTTGTGTGTTAATGCTTTCACTATGTTTGGATCTGATGAGGTCAGTAGATATGTATACAGTCAAATGATTGCAGTTATATACATGTACTCAATTTTGAGGAGGCCCTTACCTCCAGAGGGTGATATGTATAATCTTGGTATACACTGATTTTTATATATCATTTGATAAGCATGAAGCATTTTTATTGTTTTTCTGTCCAACTGATCCAACACGTTTTGGGATTAGTCAATCACTCCAAAACTGTCACTGAGAAAAGGAAGAGTGAATTGATTTATAGCATAGAATTTATTCCTAGGCAGTTTTTAATATTAGTTTTAATCTTCTGAAATATTCTTTATTGAGCCTTATTCTCATTTGTTCACGATTTATTGTTGATGCTTCATATATTCCAAAATAATTATGCACTCCCTCCTGCTCCTGTTCCTTTATATCACATTCTTGTCCCAATTTGATATTTTCTTGGCAATACGGCTTTCCTTTCCTGTTTTAAATGTTGCTTTTGGACATTTATCAAAACCAAATATCATTCCTATATCATCTAAAAATGTTTTAACCATTTGTAGCTCTGCTTACAGTTCCCTCATATAATTGACTACATAATGTTAAGTAATCAATAAAAAGCAGATGAGAAAGATTAAAACAAGCTTTTTTTGTGGGAGCCAAACTATAATCATAGCTTATTCTGTTAAGTAAACAGTCTAATGGGTTAAGGGTAAAACAAAACAACAGCAGAGACAAAGAAAAAACCCTGGAATACCCCTTTTGAATTTTTGTCACTGGGATAATAATATGTCCCTTGTCATGGCTCAACTACAGAATTGTTTGTCACTGCTTCAAATTCATTGTAATCTAATTGACCAATATGTGGTGCATCTTATACAGCTGTAAATATTCCTTTATCCATAGTAAATCCTCTAAACTGATTGCCTACTTCAGGCAATGGCCTCTAAGGTCTGATAGATAAGTCTTGATGAGGTCCAACTCTATTCTGATTGATTACTGTAACATAAGACCTCTATGGTCAGGTAAGTCCCACTATGTTCAAACTCAAAAGTGAATTCTTTCTGCAATAAAGAGCCTCTGAGGTAAGGCAAGTTGCACTGCACACCATTTCCAGACTGACTGCTTTTTACAGCAAAGACCCTCTCAGACTAAATAAGTACCAGTACTCACCATGTCCAAACTGATTGTTTTTTTCAAGTTCAGCTACTCTCTATCTCTAAGTTTATTTCATTCTAAAACAAAGGGTATCTAGGACTGGGTATGGCCCACTACACGGTATGTCTCAACAGATTGCTTTCTGTAACCAAATGCCTCTGAGGTCAGTAAGCCCTACTACACACCAACAATAAACTGAATTCTTTCTGCAACCAAGGCCCTCTGAGGCCAGGTAAATCCTATTCTGCTCTAGCTCTAAACTGGCTGCTTTCTGCAACCAAAGGCTGCCGAGGTCTATTAAGACCTGCTGTGCACCAGCTCTAAAAGGATTACTTTTTGTTCCAAAGACTTCTGGAGTCAGATAAGACCCTTTATGCATGAGCGCAATACTGTGCACTTTCTTTAACAAAATACCTCTTAGGTCAGGTATATTCTGCTATGCTCCATTTCTATCTCAGAACTAACTGTTTTCTGCAACAAAGGGCATCTTAGGTTAGATAAGTCCCAGTATTTTGGGTTTCAAATACCACAGTGGGAATGTAATCATCCCTAAGTCAGGGTACAAACAGAATTCATGAAATTACTATTATTTCAGACTTTGAGGTCAACCATGATTGCTCTTCTCAGCACCTGCAATGTGCCCAGAATTGCCTCCTTTTATATTTCAAATGGGGTTATATGATTTGGTAGCATGTCTAAGTTTGACTGTAAATTCTTTTTTTGTTGGATCTATTTTCCCCTACTACTACTGGAACTTTCTGGGTATCTTGCTTCCACATTGCTCTCATTCTGCCTGCAAATCCTGATATTTTAAGACTTTATGTCACTTTGTATATAAGACACTGTAATCAGTGGGTGTAGCATTTTCATTTATTAATGTTACTTTCGTCTTTTTTTTCATGGACCACTATATCTGTTTTTCTCACATCTATTTTTAAACTATTGGTAATAGGTAATCCCATGTGATATAAACATCATACTTTTCTACATTCCTTTGTGATTCATGTTTCCAAACTTCTCAACTACTTCAGTATTACACAATCCCCACTGCAACAATCTTGGCCACATTATTTTGCCGTTTTGTATATAGGCCCTCTGCCATGAGTGTATCACACCCAGCAACAAAATGTGCAACTGTTTCCAGTTCTTTTTATAGTACCTGCATTTGTCTGTTTCTCCCACTTGTTCAGTGGACTTGTAAAAAGAATCCCCCAGAGTCTCAAAAGCTTGCACAGAGTGCAAGATCGGTGCAGGAACTCAAGCAGGCAATATGTCTGTTGTGCAATCCAGGGACAGCCTGCAGGGGCGTGCATGAGCCCTCCTGCACTAATCTTGCACGGACTAAGCCCTGGTATGCAAATCACCCCATTTGCAGGTGAAATCCATGCAAATGAGGTTATTTTGCAATCCAGGAGGCTTGCAACAGTCCGTGCAAGACTAGTGCTATCTGCAGAAATGTACTCTGTTAGTAACCGCGTACATTTCTGCAAAATCCAAAACGGAGCTATGACAGCTCCAAATAAAGGATGCATATCATGTAGTAAGCATGCCAATGGCCAAGTATAAGGCCACTGGCATTGCAAACAAAAGTAAAAATAAAATAATCAACTTTATTTTTTTTTAGCCAATCTTAGCTGTTTAAGCATAGGGCAGTGGCTCACAAATGGGATCAGGGGGAAAATAATAAAATAAACCTAAAATAAGCAGTCTAACTAAAATCACTATTCTGCCATGCAAGTCAATGGCCAGTGAGTAGTGGTTGCTAAGGGGGGAGGCTCAGTGTGAGACATGTAACTATGCATTAGCAGGCAAACCTATGCAAATGAGGGGAAGGATAGTGAATAATTCAAAAAGCAAGAGCCAGCAAAACAGTGCCAATAAGATTTATTGTAATAATATAAGGAGAACAAACAGACTGGTTTCGGCTGAAAAACTATTAAGCCCTCATCAGTGTATTAAATCATTGTGAAAATTTGAAATTCTAAACTTAAATGGTCTAGAGGTTTGGCCAACATAGAAAGCAGAATAGCTGCATGTGGCCAGATATATTAACCAGTCTGATTGACAATTTGCAAAAAAAGTGATATTAAATATTTGGCCACTATTCTTGCTGGAAAACTCCATAGTCTTGAAAATGATTTTGCAATGTGTACAGTGTCCACATGGAAAACAGCCTTGTAAAGCCCTGCCCTCTATATTTGTTTGTATATAGTGTATATCTGGGGTACCTATAAGTTTAAGTTTAGAATTTCGGAGCACTTAAGTGATGTTAGGACTAAGAGAATTAGCAATGCATATACACACAGAGAAACATCCCAAAGCCAATTTTCATTTTATCATTATAGATAAAATTCATGGTAACAACAATAACAAATCAGGCTGGCACCAACTACGTAATAACAAAAAGAAGAAGTGGATTGTTAAATTAGGGGTACTATTTCCTCCAGGACTAAATTAATATTTTTAATACCTTTATATAAGTGTAATGTATTTTATACAACCTCCAGGTGGACCAACTACTATTTAAGGGGACTGTTTTTCACAATGATCTGATACACTGATGAAGGCTTAATAATTTTCATCCAAAACCGGTCTGCTTGTTCTCCTTATATTATTACAATAAATCTTATTGTCACTGCTTTGCTGGCTCTTGCTTTTTGAATTATACCAAGGACTTTTGGGGCCGTGCAACTACCATACTTGCAGGGAATTTCCACTTGAAGGATAGTGAATCCCAGTTTTCCCCAGCATGTGAGTCAGGTCCCAAAAGTGTAAGAGTAGGAATAGCCTGGTGCAAGCCTACGAATTAGGTGACATCATGGGGGGGGGGGGTGTCAGGCATACTGTAAGTGGATTGGAGCCCTGTGGCTTGGGTTTGCTCCTAGCTTAGCATAGCTAAGCTAGGGGGTGTGTCTAAACTTGCTTAGCACTCTTTAAAAAGCCTAAACAGGTGTGCATGCCGCACACCGGATTTTACAGGGAAAAAAAAGAGGTTAAACCAGGAAATAGCAGCAGTGTGCACATTTGAGTACTCTGCGCGGCGTTCACACGGGCTGAAACAAGAAGGCAATGGGAAGGGAAAACAGAAGTAGGAAGGTAATCAAGGAGAACTAGCTTAGCTGGCAGGTGAAATGTATCAGAATCAGCCAATTACACAGGCAGCAGACCAGTCCAGCCCAGAATACTACTATAAACTAAGCAAACACCTTCCCCTCTGGTTTTTCCAACACTCTACACCACCGGTGTAAACAAATGGGGAAGTTTTAACACTCACAACAGCAAAATGATAGGGTTTGCAATAGCTATCATATAACTTGTGGAAGAGGCTGAGGGTGGTGAGGATGTGAATGCTGTCAACCAACCCACAGTGAAGAGACAAAGAAGAGAGTACAGACCCAGGGTAACCTACCAGAGGCTACATGAGCTGGAGAGAGTGGTGCACTGTAGAGTGGACAGGGACCTCCTACAGCAAATTGTTGAGCTGTGCCGGCCACACCTGACACACAGAACTAACAGAGGAGAACCCATCCCAGTGGATACCAAGGTATGTGTAGGCCTAAGAATACTAGCTACAGGTACATTCCAAAGGCCAAATAGGGGTATGATGGGGATTTCACAGGCATCAGCATCCAGAGTACTCCATCAGTTCCTGGATGCCATGTCAGCACATGTCAGTGAACATGTATATTTCCCCAACAGCAGTGAGGCGTTGACCAGAAATATGCATCTTTTCCACCAAATAGCAGAATACTCTGAAGTAGTGGGTACAATAGACTGCACGCATATATGTGTTAAAGCACCACTTGGTGAGCGTGCTACGGTCTACATCAACTACAAGGGCTTCCCCTTAATCAACTGCCAGGTTGTGTGCGATGCCCAGGGCATAATAATGAATTTGTGTGCTGGCTGCCCTGGAAGCTATCACGATTCCCACATCTGGCATCTGACACAGCTGTATCAGAGATTTGCCAATGGGGACATCCCACATGGTCACCTAGTGGGGGATGCTGGATACGCACTGGAGCCATGGCTGATGACACCCATCAGAAATGCACACACACCGAAACAAGAACGCCATAATGAGGCACACGCAGAGAGCAGAATTATAGTAGAACATGTGTTTGGGATGCTCAAGTCATGGTTCCAGTGCCTGGACACATCCAGTGGAGCCTTGCAGTACTCACCAGCTGCATGTACCCAAATTGTCCTTGTATGTGCCATGCTGCACAATATGATCCTGCGAAAAGAGCTGGAGCAGGAACAGCACGGGACAGGGCCACACAGCCCCCCCACCATTGCCAAGGCCTGCACAGGCGCAGAGTGATTCAGAGGATGAACAACCTGAGCCTGCCCCAGTAGGTAGATGGAGGCATGCCGAGTATGCCCTGGCCTTGGCAAAGAGGCAACGCATAGCACATACACTGACACAGGAGGGACTCAGGGAATAACACCTCTCTCTGACTCTCACATACAGTAAAAGGGATGCCAAACATTACACTACCTGTGCCTAACCATGTGTAGGGAGTGTACTATATGCATCCAACATAGGCAGCCCTGCAGCACCACACTCAATACTGGGACACTCACAAGGTAAGTAACTCACAAATTCCAGTCGGGGGGGGGTCACATACCCAACAACAGTCACAGCCAGCAGGACAGGTGTAGACAAACACAAACAAAGGCTATGCTATGGCCTCTGAATGAGGCCTGTGGGTAACCTCACCCCCAGACCTACACAGACAGACTACAGCAGGTCAGGCAGTGGGATGTCAGTTCTGAAGGCTAGGAAGTCAGAAACTAATATGTAGGTAATTAAAAGCTAAGATCTGCAGTACACTGTTATGCCTTTAGCCAGCATGATAGGTAAGACTACAGACTGAAATGGAGTACCCGACATACCAATGCAATCCTAGCAAATGTGTACAAGTGTCAAGTGTGCCCCCCCATCCAACATAGACATATAGTAACAGTCAGGTGTGCCCCCCCAATCCTGTGTAGAAATGTAGAAATAGTCACATGTGCTCCCCCCATCCTATGTAGAAATATAATAACAGTCAGGTGTGCCCCCCAATCCTATGCAAAAATGTAGTAACAGTCAGGTGTGCCCCCAATCCTGTGTAAAAATGTAGGCATAGTCAGGTGTGTGTGCCCCCCATCCTACGTAGAAATATATAGTAACAGTCAGGTTTGCCCCCACAATCCTGTGTAGAAATGTAGAAATGTAGAAATAGTCATGTGTGCCCCCCCATCCTAAATAGAAATAAAGTAACACTCAGGTGTGCTTCCCCCCCACAATCCTGTGTAGAAATGTAGAAATAGTCAGGTGTGTCCCCCCATCCTATGCAGAAATGTAGTAACAGTCCATGCCAAATGATCGACGGATACCCTGCAGAGACAGCATGCTACCTGTAGGTATTCAACAGAAAGGTCAGCACTGCAGTACAAACTACCTGGACCCGAGCCACACATTCAATACAGACGGCCATACTGGGCATGCCCACACACAGAGTAATGAAGGCAATGTCAGTCAACAACATACTGAAAGGTCATACTGGACATGCGCACACACTTAAACACATGAAGACCATGTCTGCAAACACCAGTAGACCAGACATATCTGGCAGCCACAGATGTTAGTTCAGACACTCCTCAGTATGCACCACACATGCTTTGCACATGCAGTGGATAGGAATACAGGCATATATGTAAGGACAACACACTATAATAAGCCAAAGGTAGACATACATAGATGTGTGGAAGAGGGTGACTGTGACAAGGAGCCATCCAGGGCTGTCCCACCCAGCACACAGCCAAAGGGCCACAACCACATGAGGGTCTGATGTCACACACTGCAGATACTAGCCACTGGTACCTGTAAGCATTACAGAGTATGTGGTGCACATGCCAGCTGTGCAACATGACTGTTCAAGGAAGTAGTTATCTAGCAGCTGTATACATGCACCTGTGGAATATGACCCAGGTTGTGTCCGAATATGGCGTGTCAACCCTTAGATGAATGGGCTATGGCCCATGTACACACACTGCCCTCCCCATAACCCCACTATGACAAGCCTGCTGAGGTCCTCTACTGTTTAATACACCTTTGGGAGAGCTGCACCCAGTAATCTCTGTGGTGCTTCTCATAACTGCATACTGCTGTAGTATGATAAACTAGTTAGGTAGAAGTTCTAAACCCAGCCTTGGCAACTGTGTGTGTGTCTGTCTGAGTAGACAGCAATGCTTTTTAGGGAGGTCACACTCCCTACAATCGCAGTGTTCTACTTTGGTATGGCTGCTGATATCATCCACCTAGAAATACGTCCCTGGAAAGGTTCTATCCCAGTAATCTCTATGGTGCATCCCATAGCTGTGTACTGCTGTAGTGTGATAAAATAGTTAAGTAGGAGTTCAATTCCCTGACATGGCAATTGTGGGTGTGTGTGGATCTGTCTGTGTACAGCGCAATGCTTTTTAAGGTAGTCACACTCCCTACAATTCAAATGCTTACCTATGGCAAGGCTGCTGATGCCATCCACCTAGAAATACACCTCTGTGAAGCTGCAGCCCAATAATCTCCATAGCGCGTCCTGTAACTGCGTACTGCTGTAGTGTGATGAATTAGGTAGGTAGCTGTTTTACTCCCAGACATGGCAAGCATGTGTGTGTCTGTCTGACCCTGTCTATGTAGAGCAATGCTTTTTAGAGTGGTCACACTCCCTACAATTGCAATGCTCTACTTTGGTAAGGCTGCTGATGTCATCCACCTAGAAATACATCCCTGGAAAAGTTGCATCCCAGTAATCTCCGTGGTGTGCCCCATAACTGCTTACTGCTGCATTGTGATAAAATAGTTAGGAAGGAGTTCAATTCTCAGATATGGCAACTGTGTTTGTGTGTGTGTCTATCTGTCTGTGTAGAGAGCAATGCTTTTTAGGGTAGTCACACTCCCTACAATTCAAATGCTCATCTTTGGCAAGGCTGCTGATGTCATCTGCCTAGAACTACAACTCTGGGAAACTGTAGCCCAGTAATCTCCATAGTGCATCCTTTAACTGTATACTGCTGTAGTGTAATATAGACCTCTGTTAGGGGTTCTATATCCATGCATGTCGGTTGCAAATGTTTTGTGTGTGTTCCAATGTCTGTGTAGATAACAATGCATTTTAGGCTAGTCACACTCAGTACATATCCAATGGCCTACTTTGGCAGTCCTGCTGATGTCATCCAATGCGAAATACACCTTTGGGGAAGGAGGTCTACAATCATCCCTGTGGTGCATCTTATAACAGCTCCATGCTATAGACATCTGTTAGGGGCTCTATACCCACACATGTCAGTTGTGGATGTTTTGTGTGTGTTCCAATGTCTGTGTGGGGAGCAAATGCATTTTAGGCTATTCACACTCAGTACATACCCAATGGCCTACTTTGGCAGTCCTGCCTTTGGGGAAGGGGTACTCCAGTAATCTCCATGGCACATACTATAACTGCATAGTGCTGTAGTGTACTAAACTAGATAGGTAGGGGTCCAACTCACAGACATGACAGGTGTGTGTGTGTGTGTGTGTGTGTGTGTGTGTGTGTGTGTGTGTGTGTGTGTGTGTGTGTGTGTGTGTGTGTCAGTGTGAGTGACACCTGGGCCCAATGTGGGGTGGATTTTTCAAATGTCTTATGGTAGCCCTATATCACAATGCCCACTGTACAGGGATAACAGATGTGAAATAGCTGAGAGGCTGGGCTGCAAATCCACACCCCATACATGTGACATCATGGCCAGGCAATCACAGTTAACAACCCCAGTATTACCCAGAGCACACTCTCAACCCATGTCACACACACACACACACACACACACACACACACACACACACACACACACACACACACACACACACGCCGAGGCAACAACCAATATGTGCATAGTACACTGCATATTGGTGACTGATAGTAACTGTGGAGTGATTGCAGTGGCCTACAGAGGGCATGGCACCCTGTCCATCTGTCCAATAGGCACATACACGCAGACAGTGCACCTTCCCCATGTTCGCCACTGGACACCATGCCTGAAAACATGCCCTGTATGGACAGATGCCACTGAGACCAGGGAATGCAGGTAGCATGCTATCAATGTAGGTGCAGGGTTAACCTGCTGTCCAGTACCAGTTCCTGCTACAGGTGGCCATGACTGGCACATCTGATGATAACATCTGATGTGTACACAACATGAGCTCGACACCCTAGGTACAGTTCCATATGTCACTCTACATGCATGTGGGAGGTGTGCACATCCCAGACACCACCCATGTCATGGACCAGGGAACACATACAAGGCAAGTGATGCACAGCATTAGTCACATGCAATAGCCACCCAGGTGACTGGATGGTGGATACCATACCCACCTGTGTGGGCAAATGCAGAAATCACAGGCCTGAGACACAATGCAGACCATTGTCATGTGGCCTGATGCCAAGGTATACCCATCACCTAGCCTTCTATTGCCATCTGGCACAGTCGACCACCACATACCCATGCAGAAATGCACCCATGCATGTCAGTACTGGCACCCTGTGTGTTTGTGTGTGTGTTGTATGATGCGTATTATCACATCCTCACTCACTACAACCCCCAGTGGCATACTGAAGCATGCTGTCTGATGTCAGACACCTCCCCATACCATTTGTCCATATAACCTCCGTATGACCCGTGTGGTGCATGTGATACCTGCACAGTAATATGTTGTGGCAATCTCATTAGTGATGAGCTGTATCCCTGGCTCTGCCAAGTGTGTCAATGTGTGTGCGTCCCTGTGAGAGTGTGGCTATGTTGACGCTGGCACTTGTTTATGTGAACAGGCATGTGTATATCACCTACCATATAGCTACCATATCCCTGTTGCAGATGTCACTCACCATCACATATATGCTCTACAGACTCCACAACAGGTAACCTATGTGGCACATCCAATAACTGCATAGAACTGTGATAGCACTACATAGTCATCAGGGTTTGATACCCTGTGCTGGTAGGTGTGCGACACAAACATGCTTAATTTTTACTCACCGACCCCTCCCTGACTTGCCGGTGCCTCTGTCTGCCTCCCACACTCCCTCACTGGTGGATGTGGAGACCTATACCTGCTTTTCTTAGGCAGCAGCATGTGTATTTTAGGTAATGCTCATAATCAGTTGATGGCCTCTGCATGAATTGCAACCCTCGCCTAGCTGATTGCATGTGGAACAGCTGTGGTAACATTCCCATAGCCAATTGCATGGAAACACACTCCAATATCTAGGAACATCATGTTTGTGTTGGTCCTTTTCAGTCACTATGAGCAGAAACTCATTCTGTTGTTTGGCAAACAGCATCTCAGATGGAGTGGGGATTTACCTCTGATAACATACACTGTGGAAACAGGCCAACACACAGGAGGGGGATGTGCCTGACCTGATTACAGATTGTAAGTGCTGCTATACTGCATTTGGAGTAATGTTGGTTTAACAGGGTGTGTGTGGATATGGCTGTCCTACATGTATTAATACCTGCCATGTCAGTTGTATGTTTATGAGGACTCCCCATCTATAGGGTCATCTGCAGACAGGGCAGTGTGTGGTGTCTTTGGTGTCATGTGTTACCCACAGAACATGTATCTGTGAACTGCAGAATGTAGTGTGAAGATTGCAGTCTGTAGATGGTGAAAGCCATGACAGTTACTGACTTCATATCCATCATAGGACATATGTTGCATCAAACCCTGTTACAACAGTCAATGTATGCTGTTATCACAGTAACGTGTCAATATTGGCCCTGTGTATGTGCTTCCAGCCACAACTCAGTCAACCTTTGTACATATGTCATGCATTAAGAGGTGCATATGTGCTGTACACCATAATTAGTGTCATCATATCTGGTAACAAGCCAGTGAGATATCAGACTGCTACACATGTTATGTACAGTAGCGGTTATATTTGATGACATAACCTGGACATACTGTGGTTGTTTGTACAGTACTGAGGTCTGTGTAGTTATGGTGAATGTCGACAGTGTGTGTATTGTTAATATGTACCCTGGCCTGTGTACAGACTGTGGTAGTTGTCATTGTCCTAGGTCCCATCCTATCTGATGTTACATGCTGCTCCACTGTATGTTACCATATTGTCTAACATGTTTGTAGGGCCATACACACACATGTCCCATACAACAGTCAGCCATCAGACCAAACTGTGTGGCAACCCAGTATATGTAGGGTTAGTGTGTGAGTGGCACATATGAGAATGGTGTTAAACAAATAGTCCATACACTGTAATATTATGCTAGCTTGCCTTTTGTGGCTGTGGCTGTGTTCTCATAGGTTGTGGTTAGGCACTGACACACAGGTGTATCTTACCCTGTGCTATGACATGCCTGTACAGCCTGCTATATATGCAGGTACATGTGCATTCCCCCATAGGAGATGTAGGCCAGTTTTGAGCCAGTCTGCCTATAGCCTGCACAGTGCATTGTTACATGCCTAGCAGCTTAGTGTACTTACCCAGTGAGATGTCATATGCAGATACTTTACAGCTGTACTGCTGCCAGGCCTCCCTTAACAGTCATGTATGTCAGACAGAGCAGTGGGATGCTGTACAGATGTATGTCAATATCTAGTGGGTAGTATGTGGCCATGGCACCCCGTCACAGTGGTTATTACGTGTCAGGCCAGACAGGGGTGTGTGACTGCATAACCTATGATGGCATGTGTATACCAGTCATTATGTGTTATACCCATCTACATGGCAGTTAACATCCATATTGTCAGGCATGGTACACATGTTTTGCACTAAGGGGTTCTGTGTATACCTCTGGACTGTACAGAGTGTGTCAGAATGTCCACACATATTGGCCAATATCTCTGCTGCAGTTGACAAGGGCAGTACGTGCTAGCAGTGGTACTTCACTATGATGTCCTTAGGATGTCTGTCAGTAGCCAATGGCACACATGTGGAAAGCAGATGTGACCTTCCACAAACACCATGTCTGTGAGGACAATCCCAATTACAGAAGCAGTAGTATATAGAACTGTAATAGTAAACAAATAAAGGCTTACCATTTCTGCACACCTGTGTGTGGGTTTTTTTCCTATGACTTCTCTGTGGGTATATGTTGTAGGCAATGATTGTCATTTGTATGGGTGGCCTATACAGTGTCCAGTTGTTCAGGAGTGACCTGTAGGCATAGTGGCTGTTCCATATTTTGTGCACCTTCTACATATGTATCTTACTGTACATATCTCTGCATGTGTATTTGTAGTCACATGTATATCTATATATATATATATATATATATATATATATATGAAAATATGTATATATATATATATATATATATATATATATATATATATATATATATATGTATTTCTGTATCTGCATATATGTGTCTGTGTATATCTATCCTGGGGATGTTGATAGCTTCCACATTTTACATCTCCTATGGGAACCGGACTGTACTGCGTGATATGTTACCAATACCAGCCTGACATCATACAGGAGGAATGTAGTACTGTTAACATCTTGTGGCCAAGACATGTCAAGTCCTGGTTATGGGATCTGCAACACTTGGCAGTGTATTGCAGGGTGGATGTGTTTGGCTGTGGGGGGTATGCCTATTCGTACAAGACATATTTTTTTGCGGCCTCTCAACCCCATCACCGGTGCATGTGGACATATTTGTTTTTGTTAATCTACCACTGCTATCTACAGATGTATGGCCACATATACCTATATCGATATATATATATATATATATATATATATATATATATCTATATATATATATATATATATATATATATATATATATATATATATATATATATCTGCTTACATATATATGACTATGTCCGTATATACCTACATAGATATATATCTGCGTACATATACGTACCTTGCTGTGTATATGTCGACAGATAGGTGTAGACATATGTATATGCATGTGGACATATATGTTTTTGTTATTTCCCATTGTTATCTACAGATGTATGTCCATATACACACACACACATATATATATATATATATCCTGCCCTGTGAATCTCCCAACTTTTGAAGCTATCACGGCGTTTTTGGACCCTAACAAACCTTCTGAAGCACACTTAAAGTCTGCCTAAAGACTGCTGTATGTATTTACACCTCTATCTTGCAAACTTTTGTGTGGTGTTTGTAAGTGGTCTAGGATAGGGCCCTGGCATCCAACGCTTTAGTTTTCTCCTGTCCAATTCTGTACCAACTGTTAGCTCTTTCAGACTGTAATACTAATATATTCTTTTAGGTACATACTTCCCTTGCAGTTTGTTCTGCCCTCCAGAATTGTAACTCAGAGTATCCCCTTACTCTCCCCAGACTTCACTAACTCACCCTTCCATACTTACACTACTTAGTCTCTCTTATATCTTGACTGATTGTTTCCACTCCTGCTCTTTTCTTTCTCCCTACCCTACCCCCAACTCCCACCCACCCCAGTGGTCCTACCCTTATACTTCTATGACCACACCCCTCTTTTCTAACACCCAATTACAACTTGACACCAATTACTCTTATCCAAACACACCCATCCAGCAATAGCTTACTCCACCCTCACATTTCCACTGTAGATCTCATACTCACTCCACTACATTCTTAGTTCTTACCCTACCTAGTATTAGTTCCTATCTCTTACATTCCATTTGCATGTACACTCTTTACCACTTCCACTAACCTAACTTAACACAGCTTTCACTTCCTACTCTCCAGTCTCTACTATACTCTACCTCATAAACTAACCTTTACCACTTCACATAGAATCCCAACATCTGCTCTGAAATACTCTCTTTCCCTCCACAGGGTCACCTGCTCTATACTCCTTTCCACTTCAGGCACTGTGACATAACCTCACACCAAGTATCTCTACTTTTGATATTTTGCCTATTTATATTCTAGCTCCAATTCTAATACCTCTACTCACTTTGAATCATGATAACTATTTCCAGACACACCCTATAAATGGCTATACTCTTAACTTCATTTGCAGTAGTCCTTACCACCACTTATCTAATCACTTTATTTGAAACAAAAAACCTCTACTTGCATAACTACTCACAAAAACAAACACTTACCCTTAACAACTCACTAGCCCAAGCCCACATCAATATCACCTCCACCTCTAACTACCTACAAGCTAAATATCACAGACTTACTCCCATAAAACTGAATCACCTTGTAGCAAAAAAATTAAAAATCCCACCCATCCTGAATCACAGCCACATACTTGCTCTCAAATATTCTTCCTTACAAGCTGATGACATCCACCCTAACCCTGGCCCACCTAAACCTAACTTTTCATCTACTACACATTCTCCACCCAACTCTCTGGATACCCTACTTAATTTTCCTAACTCCTTAAAAATTGGACATCTTAACATTCGAAGCTTAAATAATAAAATAACTCATCTCCATGCCCTTCTCAGTACTTACTCATTTGATATTTTCTGCCTCACAGAAACTTGGTTAAAACCTACAACATCTGACAATGAAATTACCCCACCAGGATATAACATACTAAGAAATGACAGATTAAAACGTAAAGGAGGTGGAGTGGCCTTACTCTTTAAAAACAATCTTCTTATATCCCCTATACCCCATACCCCAACCCAAGATAACTCAGCTGAAATCTTGATCTCTAAATTTCAAATCAACTCCAACAAAGCTATATATATATTCTGCATCTACCTACCCCCTGGCCATAACATTACTAATATAGAAGATACCCTGTCCTGGATTTCCTCAACCTACCCACAAGAAACTATTATTCTAGGAGACCTCAACACTGACTGGTATAGTATCAACAATGATAATCCTCTTCTTATATCAACCTACATAACTTTAAACAAACTATTACCACCACTACTAGAATCAACAAACCTAACAACAAAGAGACCATCCTAGACTGGATTCTAGTTAATAAACAAAGAGAAAATTATCAAGTAGGAACCCTGCCAGATGATATCAGCGACCATTTGCCCACATATCATCAGGCATAAAAACGACATAAACAAACCTCCCAAGTTTATTACTGCCAGAACCAAAAAACATTTTAATCCTGACCTATTTCAAATGGAACTAAATGCCTGCAACTGGAACCCCCTAAAAATCCTCCCACTAGATGAAGCTGTCAGCTACTTTAACCACAAATTCTTAACAATACTTGATACCCATGCACCCAAAAGATCTATCAGGATAAAGTTCAAATCTGCTCCCTGGCTCTCAAAAGACACAAAACAAAAAATACTAATAAGAAACAAATCCTGGGCTAAATGGAGAGCAACTAGAGATGTCTCAGAACACCTGAACTTTAGACAATTACGTAATACTACTAAAAAAGCCATACTCTCTGACAAACAAGCCTATTACAGTAAACTTCAACAGTCTCACACTATGAATCCACAAAAATTTTGGACTGCCATTAATAACCTTCTTCAGCCCGGCCATTCTAGTACCCTCCACCCCTAGAGTCAGATAACAAAAACAATCTAGAAATTGCCAATGCCTTCAATACCTACTTTACAGAGACCATTCAAACCCTGGCCACAAATCTAACTTTTACAAACACTAACCTACCTAATTCCCAACATGACAATCTTCCTACTTTCAAGATAAAACCCATCTCAATCTCCTTTATCCAGAAACTAATTCACAAGCTAAAACCCTGTACACCCTCTGATGACAACCTTCCAGCTGAATACCTTCAACTTGCATCCAGAGCAATTGCTCATCCTGTAGCTATTCTCATTTCTGAAAGCACTATCCCTAATCTTTGGAAAATCTCACACATCATTCCTTACATAAAGGAGGCAACTCTAATGAGTACTCCAACTATAGGCCCATAGCACTACTCTCACCCTTAGCTAAGATCATGGAGAAATGTATCCATCATCAGCTAATAGATTACCTTACTAAAATAACATCCTGGCCAGCTGCCAACATGGCTTTAGACCCTTTCACAGCACCACCACTGCCCTTCTATCTTTCACCAATACTATTAACACCAACCGAACAATAACTACCTCTCATCTTTTATTGACCTGTCAAAGCCTTTGACATGGTCAATCACTCTACTTATAAATACCCTACAATCCCTCTCTCTGGATTCTAATTCTATCCTTTGGTTTAAGTCTTACTCAGCAACAAAACAAGCTGTTTTGTGGCAAAATCACTTGTCTTCATATCTCCCTGTTTTACTAGGAGTTCCTCAAGGCTCTATTTTAGGACCCCTTCTCTTCTCTCTGTTCATAAATGATCTTCATGTAGCTATTCCTCAATCTACCTGCATACAGTATGCTGATGATTCTACTATCATCTGTTCTGCAAAGTCTCTTCCTGAGCTGAAATCTGTAAGCCAAACTGTCTTCTCCATAGTAGAAACTTGGTTCCAAAACCGGTGCTTACTCTTGAATGCCAAAAAACCCAAATTACTTCTGATTACTCCTAACAACAAGACACCTCCCATACACTTCTCCATCCTAGCTAGTAATGGAACCCTTATATCACCTGATCTGACCTGTAAGTTATTAGGAGTTACAATAGACAATAAACTCACTTTTGACAATCATATTAATAACACCATTAAGTCCGTTAATAGAAAATTAGGCTCCTTGTATAGGATAAGACCCTTCCTCACCCCAAAAGCAAGAACTACCGTTGCCCACTCTCATTTACTCTCTACCCTCCTCTATGCTTCTCCCATTTACACCAATTTAAAGCAAAACAATCTCAACAAACTTACCAAAGCCTACAACAGTATTGCAAGGTTTGTAACTGGTAAGCCCTACAGAACCCATCACTGCATTAACCTACATCAGCTAGACTGGCTTGAACTGCAAAATGCGCTGCTCTCTTCTCAACTAACTACTGCTCACAAAATCTTCTACCTTCCTAACAACACACCTACACTAAACAATCTTATAACACCCTATAATAATCTTCATTCCCTCCTGTAATAAACTCCTAGCTTATATACCCAAATCTAACAACTTAGCTGGTGACTCCTTATTCTCCACCACCACAGGTAAGCAATGGAACATGCTGCCACCCAACCTAACCTCTATTTCCTCTTTTCCCTCTTCAAACTTAATCTTAAAAATCACCTAAAACTACAATGGTTATGCCCTTGCTGTAACCCTGACTAATATTCTACTATTAGCCTATAACCTATCTTCTCTCTCTTCCTTTACATTACTACTCTGCCAACAAATGTTATGTAATTGTTATCTTCCACATTTTTAACCCGATGGTTTACTTTAAAATGTTACGTTAATTCCTTCCTAATGTATGTGGCATTGCCTCTGACTGCTTTTTTTCTATATTATTATTAAGTATCTGGAGCTTTTCTCCCCGGGCCTCTACTGAAAATGGAAATATCTCCAGCTAGACTAGCCCGGTCAACAAATGTAAAATAAATAAAATAAAATAAAAAATAAAATATGTGTGTACATATATAGATAGGTTGTATCTGTTTAGATATTAGTATATGTACACACACACATGCATCTAAATGTTGGAATACATTCTCTGTACTGTTTAATGACTGGGCTGGATGATATGTTATTGAAAACATTAGGGTTATGTATATCTGGCATGGCTTAGTGGTAAATAACTTTGTCTATGGTGTGCAGGGTACTGGGTTTGAGCCTTGCAGAGGCTGTTTATTTTGTTGCTGGGCAGAACACGGACCGTTGGATACAGAGTGATTAAGGTACTTTAAAGCAGTTGTAAGCAGGTTTGTGCAGGTTTGCATGGAGCTAAGCACTACTAACTTCTGGTTACAGTTTCTTACACTCAGCTTCAAAATTGCTTAACCTGTGTAGGCAGTGATTACCCCACGCAAATAGGCTTAAACCCGCTTACTGCTGCTTAAAAGTGCTTACTCCCACTTACCCCCATGCTAATTTCTTTAAAAGAAAAGAAAAAGCGTTGATATGAAAGCAGTGAAAAAAGGGGCACAGAGAGGGAAAGACAGTAGGGAAAATAGCCAGGGATGTGCAGGAAGGGTGTAGGGAAGGTTCATAGCTGCTCATTTCTTCTACTGCAACAGCTGTGCATATACACTGAATGTGGGGGTAGATTTGGACATTCAAAACCCTGGGTGAGGGAGAGGACAACAATAATTCTTTGAGATGCCAATTAGACCAGATTACATGTGTCCAGTGGACATGTGTGCGAAATGGACAGCTATGTATGGGGCAAGACATTTTTGTGGGAACCGATTGCCTTTTTTTTTTCAGGTGAGAGTGGGATGTTGGGGAGGGGTAGTAGGTATATTTGGGGAGGTAGGTTGGGTAGGTTAACAGACAAGACAAACAAGATGCATACAGGGGCAGTATATGATGCATGTGGGGGGTAAATACCTTGGATGGGGTGGGGTGTTTGGAAGTCACAAGCCCATGAGCCCCCAATTGGAAACAGTGGGACTGAGGTCCCATCCCATGGGCAGTAACCACTGCACCTTCATGGACCTAGAGGCGGCTGTGCTAGGGGCTGGGTAGGAGGGTCAAGCTCACCCTCTAATTGTGCCACGCAGCCCTCAAGTTGGCTTAGCTGGTCTTGAATCCCCTTATCGAGCTCCCTACACACCACAGCCAGGACCTGATGGTGGGTGACAGGTACCTCTCCGCTCCTGCTCCCGGGGGGGGGGCGAGCCCCATCCCTTGTGGTGATTCCAACCTGAAGGTCATGCAGGGCCAATGGAGGAAGAGGTCCCAGGCTGCACCCCAGATGTGCTGGTGCCCTGTGCCATGGCCAGCTGAGGTTGGACAGGTGGGTCTGCTGGGAACGGTCTTCCCATACGAGCTATGGTGTTGCAGTTTCAAGAAATATATTGGTTAATAATAGTCAACAGCATTCAGTATTAGTTATAACAGCATGCATAGGTATTCCCATTAACCCAAGACACCAGAATTACCACAGTTGCAGAGCAAGCAGAACACATGCATATACGGGACAACAGTGGCCATTACAACAGCATGCAGGTTTCATTGATGGCAACAGGCCACCAATATGAGGGTATTGTAACATGACACATGCATAGAATCAAATGTGAATATTTATAAACCAATAGGACATATGTCCCAACAAAAGTTTGGAGTGTACACATACCCATTCAGGTGTGTAATTAAGTTATTGTAGCACATATGGTGGGGGTGAGAGAGAGAGGTCAATTAGCAACTAATATATCCCTGTAGTTTCACAACTTTCTTAGTCACTGCAGCGATCTGTCCATTACATGTATTATTACACTACCCAATGTCCTTACTTTGTACAATAGTATGTTTGTAGATTAGTATCTACATGGACTGTGTCTTACGTATAGTCTAAACCTCTTACCTGTTATAGCCGTTGACGGAATCATTGTTAACACTACCTGACAAGTTCTACACAAACTCCCAGATTCCATGCTTGTAGACAAGTATATAAGTGAACTGTGTTGTACCTACATTCTACACCTCTTACCTGGTATAGCTGTGGGGAAAATCTTTGTTAACACTACCTGACAGATTCTACACATACTCCCAGATTCCATGTTTGTGAACAAGTGTATGAGTGAACTGTGTTGTACCTACAGTCTATACCTTTTACCTGTTATAGCTGTGGGGAAATCTTTGTTAATACTACCTGACAGATTCTACACATACTCCCAGATTCCATGCTTGTAGACAAGTATATAAGTGAACTGTGTTGTACCTACAGTCTACACCTCACCTGTTATAGCTGTGGGGAAAATCTTTGTTAACACTACCTGACAAATACTACACATGCTCCCAGATTCCATGTTGATGTTATACACATGCCTAACATTACGTTATTGCACACACTCTGGTCAAGGCTTGATAGGATGCAGGTGTTAATGTGACATAATTTGGAATAGCTGTCTTACATGTTGGGTGACAATGACAATGACAGGTTTGTTTCCATGCTTCTCTTTTTATGTTCATGTCTGACTATCCATTATATGTCAGTATAAGCTGCCTACATTTCTTGGATCATCATACTGATTTGTCAGGGGAACAGGTTGCCAGGCAGCAGATTTGGGCCATTTATCTGGACATGCTGGACAGATCAGAACAGTTGAGGGGTATGACTATGCATACAGCTTACTGCCTGAACATTCTGCCACAGTCTGTACAGTTGATGGTTATGATTATGCTTACAGTGTACTATCTGAACATTCTAGCAAAGTCTGTACAGTTGTGGGGAATGATTATGCATACAACTTACTACCACTCCTGGGATTTAAACCCCTGCTGTGTGTGTTAAAAATTTTACAGTTGACATCACAGTACACTGTGCTATCAGGGAATTGGGTGTAAAGCATTTCAATGGTTTCTAAGTCTCCCTCAGTTGTTCTATATGACTGACCTCTTGGGACTTCCAACATTGTTATACTGAACTTCCTACACATTTTAACTGTGCTCAACAGTGTGGGTAACACTGCTTAATACAAAAGTACTATTTATAGAATGCAACACTACAACAACATATGAATCCAGGATGTACACAATCACTCCAGGGGTTATACTTTTATTCACAAGATATTACTCCTTTATTTCCATGCAACCTATATGACAGTCTTCCTGCCATATTGTCTGGTTTATTCATTGCATCCCATACACAATACATTTTTTTACTGCTACAACACTTTCCAGAACTGTTATATTTATTTGTTATGGCAGTACATGCAGGAATATTACTAACCTGCCTCGCAAAGCAGTCTATGCAGCCTAGCAGCCTGGGCTTGCTGGTTTGCAGCCCACTCATCTGCAGCTATCAGAGAAATACAGTGATATTTAGTCATTACCTACCCATAGTATACACAAGCTAGGCAATCATTATCTACATAGTAGAATGTGTACTTAGTCTGTACTGGGGCATTGGCCATCTGCCTTGCCTCTTGGATCCACTGGTCCAAGGGATCACCCCTCTGCTGCTTCAGGTCAGCATGGTGATGCCTGACCTGCTCACCAATCCGGGGGATACCAGTGGCACTGGTGAGGTCACGGGCGAGACTGTCCCAGGCCTCCACTTTATACTGAGAGCCCTGGTACTGGCCCTGCAGTAGTCCCTCCTCATCATGTTGTACCAGGAGCCATACCATGAATTTGGAGTCCTGGGTGCCCTAGCACTGCACTCTAAATTGAGTGCCTTCCCCAACTCCAGCCATTCTGTCTACAGTAGGGAGCTGCAACCAGTTATGGGAATTATTGGCACCTGTGGGGTTTAAATACACCCAATTTCCCACACTTTCCTGTGATTGGATGGTTTTGAAAAGGCTAAGCTATGGGCACCATTGCTTACCAAATATTGACATCACTTAAAGGGGCATACCACTGGGTAGATTGAGTTTGCTGGCCTACATATTGCATACACAACTGACCTGTGCAATGCTTAGCATTGCTTAATATCTAATTAGCATTATATTTTCCTTTTGACATTGATTTATTATTTGCTACATGGTATATCTGTGTCTGGTATCTGTGATTCATGTGTACGTACACTGAATGGGGTCCTGGGGACTTCAACACTTTATTACAATAATGCCTCACATCTGGCCTTACCGCAGTACTCCAGTTCACATATTTATGTTATGTAGCAGGTTATACAACATCACACTGTACATAGATTCATTTCACATGTTCAGTTTGATTTTCCTATGGTGTGGATTTGTTTGTTGAAACCTCAACCATATGTACTGCTATGATGGCTTAGTGGTTAACTACGGTGACCTGTAATGTACAGGGTCCTGGGTTTGAGCCTTGCAGAGGCTGTTTATTTTGTTGCTGGGTAGAACAGGGGCTGTTGGATACAGAGTGATTAAGGCACTTTAAAGCAGTTGTAAGTGGCTGTGCGCGTGTTTGCACAGAGCTAAGCACTGCTAACTTCTGGTTACAGTTTCTTATACTCAGTTAGCTTCCATATTGCTTACTCTGTGTAGGCAGTGCTTATCTTCATGCAAACGCACTTAAACATGCTTACTAGTGCTTACATATGCTTACATATGCATAGACCTGCTTACTAGTGCCTTATTCATTATGACACTGATACTTTACATGTGCATTTCCTGCAGTACTCTAGTTCATAAATGTGTGTTATTTGGTGGGTTTTGCAACAAAAAAATTGGTTATAACATGCTTTGCCATGTAGAATGGACTGTGCTGCAGTGGGACTTAAAGCAGGAATGCCTGCTCATTAGGTGGATGGCCTGTCCACTACACTATTGCTGTGCTTCTTCATTTGCATATATCTGCCTTGTTATCTGCTTCAGCCTTTAAAGCTGCTTTGAAAATAACTAAGCGATGGACACACCCACGCACCTACAGTTAGCTTTAATCAGATTTAAAAAAGAAATAAAAGGGTTTCTTCATTTACTTTTTCAGTACTGTTGCTGTTCTACACATGGGGAACTGTTGGTGGGGATACGTGGTCATCTATGAGCGATCTCATTCATTTCTTAACATCTTCTGCTGTTCTACATTGCAGGGACGTGTTTATTCTGAGAGCTCTGCTCTCAGACATGCCCCCTGCACTCATACACGCTCCGTGTAAGCCTGGGAGCTCGGGCAGCACGCCTTCATTAATATGCATGGTGCACTGCCGTCCTGCTCCTAAATGGGTGCTTCCATGCAGGACTAAGTTAGTCCTGCACAGAAGATTAGTGAATCCGGAGGAATGTGTATGTAGTCCACTTTTCTGAGCAGCAGTTATTAGCCATTCATCTTTTGGATTCAATTCACTTCTCTTTCACCATTCTTGCGTGAGATCTTGGTCAACATGAGATTATTCCAGAAGATCTCTGTTCTTGCCACTATATTTAGAGATTTTCCTATTTTTCTGTCCTTCTCACCTGATCCTTTTTCTGATGTTCTTTCTTATGTTTATTTATTTATTTATTTATTTATTTTGCACATTCAATTCCTGTCTGATTCTGGTTTCATTTCCGTTCTCATATTACAGCAAACACTTCTGCTAAACTATTCAAGGAAGTCATCTTAGTCTTCTTTTCCTCATTTTTTAAAACTTTTGCTATGTTTGCATCTGGTAAGGATAGCAGATATGTATGCAGTCCTATGATTGCAGGTCTGTACATATGATCCATTTCAAGCAGGAGTATACCTCCTTCAGAATGGGGAACCCATAATGTTAGTGTACACTAAGTCTTATATATAATTTGATAAGCATGACCCATTTTTCTTGTTTTCTAGTCCAATTGATCCAATACTTTTTGGGACCAGTCAGTCACTCCAGAACTGTAATTTAGAACAGTTACAATCTGGTTTATAGCTTGAACTTTATTCCAAGATGTCATGGCAATGTTTGATATTAGTTTTGGTTTTCTGAAGTATTCTTTATTGAGTTTTATTCTCATTCGTTTGTTTTATTGCCGATTATTCATCAAATATCTATACACTTCCTCCTGCTCACCTTCTTTTATATCAGATTCCTGTCCCAGATTGATATTTTCTTGGTGCTGTAGATTTCCTGTTTTAAATCTTTCTTTTGCACATTTTTCAAGACCAAATGTCATTCTTATATCATCTGAGAACATTTTTAACTAATTGTAATTGTGCTTTCAACTCCTTCTCGATGAACTATACAGTTTCAAGTCATCCTCAAAAGGAAAATGAGAGGTCTTAAAACAAGATTGTTCTCTGGGACCCAAAGTATAATCATAACCTAATCTATTAAGTAACCAGCTTAATGGGTAAAAGGCAAGACAAAACAGCAGAGGTGACAGAGAGTCACCTTGGAATATCCCCCTTTGAATTTTTATCCCTAGGATAATAATTTGCCTTTTGTCATGGCTCAACTGAAAAGTAGTTTGCCACTGTTTCATAGTCACTGTAATGTAATTCATCAGTGTAGGCTGTATCTTATATACATATGTAAGCATGTGGAAATATGTCAAATGCTTTTCTATAATTTATCCATGTCATATTTAGATTGTTACCCTTTTTACAATTCTCTATTATATGTTTATTTAGCAACAAATGATCCTTTGTTCAATTCGAATTGTGTTTGTTAAACTTTTGTTCTATTGCCATGACTGAATTTTCTTCTAAATGACTATAAACTGTGTCCGTATCAATTTCTATGTACAGTGTGTATGTTGTGGGAAGGCAAGTTATTGGTCTATAGTTCTTTAGATGGCTTGCAGGTTCACTCTTAAGGATGTGTATCATTTTTCATGTTGTTAACCATGTTGGTGTCTGTTCAGGATACACATATAAGTAAGGGCCAGATTCAATAAAGCCTACACTAAGTGTACACAGAATGTATTCAAGAACATTCTTAACACATTTTTTGTGCTTTTTAGCAACTCAGAAAGATTACACTAAGTGTACATGTAGTCTATACTTTGTGGTAACCTTTATGAATCCCTGTCAATATTTAAAGCTGCAAGAATAATCAGCAGGAACACAAAAATTAGGAGGAAGAAGGTGTGAGTGATGTCTGTGTTATTGTTCACTCAGAACGGTGTACACTTAGTGTACAATTAGTGTAAGCATTACTAAATCCAGGAGTAATTCTTTCCCAGGGCTAAATCTTTGTAGAAATATATTAATGCTTTAACACAGATCTTAGGAACTGTCTGGGCTGGGATTTTTCATTTAGGAGCTTTACTTAAATTTGTCTTGATTTCTCTGGCCATTACTTCATCCCATTTCATATCCTTTCTTAAAATCTTTCAATCCATTCAGCATCTTTGTTATGTTTAACGGGATCTTCATAAACATATGGGTGACCAAAAAAAGAAAGATTTTATAGAAACTTGAGAAACTAAGCAAAAGGAATAAAAACATTGCCAAAGAGGAACATTTGGAGAAGTATTTATAATTGTTTCCAAAAGTGAAGGGCATCTGACGTAAAGTATGTTCTTGTATGCACCAGCTCTAAATCAACTGCTTTCTTCAACCAATGGCTTCTGATGTTAGGCAAATCCTGTTATGTACCCATTCTAAAATGATTGCCTTCTGCAGCCCATGACATCTGGAGCTAGGTAAGAATATCAGTGCACCAGCTTGGAACTGAATGCTTTCCTCATTGAAGAGTCAATTCAGTCAAGAAAATCCCACTATGCAAAAGACCTGAACTGACTGCATTTTGCAACCAGGGACCTCTAAGGTCAGATAAGACCTGCTATGCATCAGCTCTAAACTACTTTCTGGAACCATGCATCTCTGAGGTCAGGTAAGTCCAACTACTAAACAGCTATAAACTGTTTGCTTTTCCAATGAAGGGCCCATGACATTGATAAGTCTCACTGCACACCAGCTCTAAATTGATTACTTTCCACAATGAAGATCCTGTGATATCAGATAAGTACCACTATCCACCAGCTCTAAACTGATTGCTTTCAGCAATGAGGGGCCTCTATGCCAAGTAAGGATCTCTATGCAGAAAGTCCAAACTTATTGCTTTCTGTAACAAAAGGCCTCTGACATCAGGTAAGTACTACTACTAACTATCTCTGAACTGATTTATTACATCAACAGAGGGCCTTGGAGATCAAGTATGTCCTGCTACTCACCAGCAATAAACAGACTGCTTTCAGCAATGAAGGGCCTCTAAGCCAGGTAAGGCCCACTATGCACCAGCAAGAAATGTAATGCTTTCTGCAGCCAAGGGCCTCTAAGGTCAGGTAAACCCCACTACACACACAAGATCTTAACTGTCTGTTTTCTCCAAACAAGAGTCTCTAAGGTCAATAAAGTCCTATTATGTACCAGCTCTAAATGGAGTGCTTACTTCAGCCAAGGGCCTTTGAGGTCTGCTAAGTCTCAAAGTGCACCAGCTCTAACCTGATTGTTTTCTGCAGTATTGGACCTCTGAGGCCAGCTAAGTCCCACTACACGCCAGTTCTAAACTAACTGCTTTCCACAACAAAGACCCTTGGAAGCCAGGTAAGTACTGCTACACATCAGATCTAATCTAATTGCTTTTTACAATGAAGGGCTTCTTCAGCAACCATAGATCTCTGAGGTCAAGAAAGCCCAGCTATCAAACAGCTGTAAACTTACTGTTTTCTGCAAGGAAGAACCTCTGGGAAAAGAAAAGTCACTCTATACACCAACTCCAAACTAATTGCTTTTGGTGATAAAGGGTCATTGAGGTTAATGACATCTTGCTACCCCCACTATCTCTAAACAGATTGTTTTCTCCAACCATATGTGACTGAATTCATGTAAGACTCTCTAAGCACCAACATAGAACTGAATTATTTTCTCAAAGTTGGCCCTCTGACGTCAGGTAAGGCCCCATATACAACCACACAGAAATGATAATTTTTTTGCAACAAAGGACCTCTGAGCCAAGGTAGGTTCCAATATGCACAAGCTCTAATTTACTCCTTTCTGCAAGAAAAGATCTCTGAGGCTAGGTAAGTGCTGCTACCCACCAGATTTTAGACTGACTGTTTTCTGCAGCTAAGGACCTCTGATGTCAGGTAAGTTTTGAATCTCAACATCTCTAAACTGATTCATTTCTGCAACAAAGAGCTTTTGTTGTAAAGTAAGTCTTGCAGAAAACTCCCGCTATGTGACAGATCTAAATCAAATGCTTTCTGTGACTACAGGCCTCTGAAGTCAGGTAAGTTCAACTACATACAAGTTCAAAACTAACTGCCTTCCAAAACAAAGGGTATATGTGGTCCTCTAAGTTATGCTATGCACCAGTTCTGAACTAATTGCCTCTGCAATGAAGGGCCTAAATGGTCAGGCAAGTCCCACTGTGCACCAATTCTAAACTGATTAATTTCTGCAAAAAAGGTGCACTGAGATCAGGTAAGAATTTCCACTACACCCTAGCCTTAAATTGATTCCTTTCTGCAGTGAAGGACCTCTAAGGTCATGTAGGGTCTTCTCACAGCAGCTCTAAACTCATTGCTTTTCACAATGAAGGATATGTGAGTTCAGGAAAGTCCCACTACCCACCAGCCCTAAATTGGTTGCTTTCAGTTATGAGCCAGGTAAGGCTTGCTATGCATAAGCTGCAAACTCATTGCATTCTGTAGAAAAGAGACTCTAAGATCAGTTAAGTACTGCTACTAACTAGCTCTAAACTGATTAATTTCTGCAATGAAAGGTCTCTGAGGTTAAGTATGTCCCACTTCCCACCAGGTCTAAACTGATTCATTACTATAATGAAGAGCTACTGGGGTCAGATAAGTCTTGCTGTGCACCAGCTCCAAACTAATTGTTTCCTGCAACAAAGAGCCTATAAGGTCAGGTAAGTCCTGCTACACATTAACTCTAAGATGATTGCATTCTGCAACCAAGAGTCTCTAAGACTAAGTAAGTTCCACTACATAATATATCTCAACACATTTAATAATGCAGCCAAAAGTATCAGAGGCCAGGTAACACATTTAATTATGCAGCCAAAAGTCTCAGAGGTCAGGTAACAAAACACAAAAGCACTAAACTGACTGCTTTTTTGCAACCAAGGGCCTCTAAGGTCAGAGATGTCCTGCTACTCACAGACTCTGAACTGACTGCTTTCTGCAACCAAGGGCCTCTGAATTCAGGTAATTCTCATTCTCTTCCAGCTCTAAACTGAGAACTTTCTGCAACAAAGGCTTCTGAGGTCTGTTAAGACCTGCTCTGCAACAGCTCTAAAGGATTGCTTTCTGCTCCAAAGAACTCTGAAATCAGATAAGATCTTCTATGCAGGAGCTCAATACTGAGTGCTTTCTTCAATAAAAGGCCTCTAAGGTAAGGTATGTCCTGCTATGCACCAACCTGGAACTGATTGCTTTGTGCAGCAAAGTAATCTTAAGTCAGATAAGTCCAACAATGTACCAGTTCTGAATCAATTGTTTCCTGGTTTTAATGTCTTTTCGTAATTTTCTTTCCATTTATCTGCCCGTTATTTTGTCCTATTTCTTATCCTGTAGATTTGAGCTTGTTACTATTTCTTTTACTTCCTGTATCCACTCAGCAGCTTTATTTTGTTCCACAGAGTCTTCACATATATTTCTCAAAAAAGTGTCTGTTTCTTTGTTTGGTGATGTTTCATTCCTTTTGGCTTGTTTCCCAATTCTCTATAAGACTTTTTTGGGTCATCAATAAATTACTTATTTCACACTTTTCTATTTATATTTATCTGTACATTTTCTAAGTTTTTGTGCCTGCGCTTTTATTATTTGAATAGGGTATGACTGATCCTGGTATGTTCTGATACTGTATGTTGTTTTATCATGTCTATATTTCTAAGTATTTTTGCTGATCTGTTCTCTCTTCTACACTCTTCTGACAGTGACAGTTCTTGTCTTAATTGCTTTATAGTTTTCTCTCCTCAGTGCCTACATGATGGGATTTGATTTCTTCCTTTCCATTCCCTTACTGACCTGTATTTTTGTGGTAAGACCTTATCAATTACTAATTTAGCTGCATAGTAATATATCCTATTTACTTCTGTTATATCTCAATTTTTGTTGATAGTCTTGAGTACTGTGTTCATTTGTTTATCAGACTTTTTAACATTTTGTGTCTTATTGACTTTCCGTACTCTATTTTTCCATTAATCTTAATATGTCTATCCATCTCTGTTAAATCAAGCTACTCTTCCTTTAGATCATTTTCTTCTAAACTGAAGGAGATTCTTTACGCTCTATTTCCCGTAGACATTCTACAGAAAGTTCCAGAACATCTTCCTGTGGTATATTCTCTTTAGCTGCATCCTTTGTCATTTGCTACACTTTCACATGGGAACTCACTGGCATATCACTCCACAACATTGTCTGCATCAGAGTTGTCAGTCTTTCCTGCTCCTTCCCCTGCTATACAACTCCAACTGAGCTTTTGTGCTAGTTTCCTACTGAAGGCTTCAGTGCATCTTCATGTGACAGGTGATTCCACCTGCTTCTCCCTAATGTGGGCATCAAAGATTGAAATCATAATAATTTCATGAACTTTAATCATATTTTGACTTAGGAATGGTGTCCATTCCCAAAATGGTATTAGAAACCCAAAAGACTTGGAGAAATTAAAAAAATGGGCACTTATTACCTGAGTTGGATTTTCTGCACTAAATTCAGTACTTCGCAGATAGCCCATAACTTCAGTTTCTGTTTCTTTAACATTTGCATTACTAATCCTTTTTTCTACTTCCATTTTGTTTTCTTATTTTTGTATTGTGAAATTTTCCATGTCCATATGCATTTCCCTTCATTTCCTTCAGATATCTTTTGAGCTACTTTTTTGTATTGATTAGTTTTGTTTTTTCCTTTGCTTAAATATTTCACCATATTAAATCGCTTTTCCTTTCTCATGTCCATAAATTTCATTCAACTAACAACAGCACACAAGCTCATTTTTAAACCCTCTAACTGTCCATCACTCCTCTTCCTTAAAACTTCAGCCACACAACACTTAGATCCACAAATCAGAACCTCTTGGAACATTACAAACCTTTACATTTACAGGGCAACTATTACTATCATTCTCCCTTGCTAGATTATGGAACTCTCTTCCCCCTCACATTAGAACTACCCAGAATCTCCCTTCCTTTAAAACCTTACTCCACTCTCACCTCTCCTCTCTCTGGGAGTGCTCCTGTACCCATCCTACCTGAATCCTGATACCTATCTCTATCTTATCCTACTCAAAACTCTGTGACTGCTTAAATTCTTTTGGTCTATAATTATGATGTACTAAATGAACATGAATTTGTTGTTTCTTGTAAATATCTTAGAAGTGGTTGACTTAGCTTGTATATTTCAATGTTTTTATAATATTGTCTTTCTGTATATAGAAGTTACAGTGTTGCTCTTATATGCTGTACTAATATATTTTAATATTGTCTTTCTGTCTGGAGCTTTTCTCCTCGGGCCTCCATTAAAAATGGGCTACCTTGGCCCAATGGACTTTCCTGGTTAACAAACTGAAATAAAATAAATAAATAAATAAAATATTCCTTCTTCTGATTGTCTCCTGCTTAGCCTGTTTCTCCTTAATTTGGTGACTGATTGTTCCATCATGCTGTGACATGACCTTTGTTAGACTTTTTTATGCAAAATCCTTCACTTTGCAGGTATTACATAACTTCAATTTCTATTTGTTTAACATCTACTTTCCCAGTCTTCTGCTGTATGTTCCCCCACTGTGATCTTATTTTTTGTACTGTGAAATTTTCCATATCTGCATGCATTTGCCTGTATTTCTTTTCAAATATCTTTGGCACTGCTTTTTTTTATTTTTTATTGATTAGATTGGCTTTCTCCTTTGCATAAATATTGAACCATATCAGATTTCTTTTTCTTCCCCATGCCCATGGTTCTTTTTCATACCTTTTGTAAATATCTAGGTTTTACTCTTTATAATGTTCACACTTCCACTCTCACTTCTTTTTCCATGAGACCCAAAATGTCTTTGTCTATACAATGTTGTTCATAGATTTGTTGTATGAATGAAAACAGATATTTATGTGAACAGTTTTCCAATTTTTCTTGTGCAAGTATTTTTCTGTCCTCTAATTTCTCTGTTAGTCTTTTTGAATAACTTCTATCTGAAACTTCCAGGCTTCCTACATAATAGCAACAATACATGACTTCTTCTTTCTTCTCAAGAGTTCACTTTATAATTTTTATGGCTCTTTTTCAGCCTGTGTTTTTCTTCCTTCTACAACAGTGGGGCCATCTTCACCTTGGGCCTAGCCTAATCCCTTTGTAGGAATGTTTCAATGTCTTGAAGATTCTCCACTGTCATTTTTTCCAGTCCTGGCAACAGGGCGCATACCAGGATTGACAACTTTTTATCCTGAAACTTGTGCACTTGTCTTTTTTATTTTAACCAACCTCTGCCCATGATATATGCTATATAGCATGCAGGCTCAGTCCAATTTATCCAAGTCTGTTGGGTTTCTCTTACCATGATGGTAATGAACCTCATTCCAAAGTCAAAGTATGGTTAAAGTTTGTGAAATTAGTATTGTTTCAATCTTTGATGTTAGCCAAAAGTGCTCTTTACAGCACCCACAATATGCCGAGAACTGACTTCTTCTACAATTCATATGGAATTACATGTATCTGTAGCATATCTAAATGCAACTGTAAATTCTTTTTTATGAATTCCCAAGTGCACAAATGAACCCAAAAATGGCAAACTGCTCCAGTTCTTCAAATCTCTTTATTCACAAAGGTATGAGCAATTTCACAAGTTATACTGCTTCATCAGATACAAACAAGAATAAAAAAAGACATCATTAAATACTCTAATAAACAAATCACATGATGCATTCCACTTAACTCTAAAAGGGACACTGTCCTAACAATATATAGCATTATGCACATTAACTAAAAACATATAAAATGAATAAAAACAATATATCTAATATGAGTATAATATTCCAATCTATGGTTGGATATTTAAAGTCACACAGGATCAGGGTAAAGGACTGAATCTTGATAGATTCGAAGAGATCCAGATAGGTGGAGTGGGCATCTTGAGTCAGAGTTGGAGGCCTGTAGCTAGCTATGATTTGAATAGGGGTCTTGTCAACTGCACCTAGAGTATTTCCTGTGCATTGTACTGTTTGACCAGCCTACAGGTGTATGTCTTTTATATATATTGCAACTCCACCTCCTTTTGTCTTGCTGCCCACAACATTCGGTTTGAATGAATAATAGGATGAGTAACCTGGTATGGCTGGGGTGCTCTCTGCATCTTTGAACCAGGTTTTTGTGACTGCACAAATGTCAGCTTCTTCCAGGATTAAGAATGCTTGCAATGAGTGCAGTTTCATGTTTAGACTCCTAGCATTTAGCAGCATGACCTTTAATTTACTTTGAGATGACATGATTATCAGCACTGTTACTAAAATTTGATTTGGATATTGTTGACATCTGCCTCCACAGTACATAATGAAACATTCTTTGCCAAGCTACAGTGTGTGCAGCCTTTATTCTGAAAGGTACAAGAAGATATGGCTCATAAAGGAGAGACCGGCACTTGTTCAGCACAAGTTTGGGTAATTAACAGGTAAAGGCATTCATTCCAGTCTCATTCCAATTTCTTCCATTTATTTCCAGCTTATTCCAGTATTCTGCAGTCATATCAATTCTTATATTAATTTTTCTGTCTATGCTATTTTTAGTTTATTGGTTGCAATAGTGCGCAATAGATCCTGGTCTGTTAAAATACTGCACATTTATTTTATCACATCTAGCATTCTAAGTATGTTTGTTGATCTGTTCCCTCTTCTGTCCTGTTCTAACAGTGACATTTCTTGTCTTTATCGCTTTATAGTTTTTTTTCTCTTTAATACTTCCCTGATGGCATTTGATTTCTTTCCTTCCTTAACCTTATTGCCCTGTATTTTTGTGGTGAAACTTTATCTGTTATTAATTTAGCTGCACAGTAACATATCTTATTTACTTCTGTTATATCACATGAATTTCTGTTAATAGTCTTGATTACTGTGTTCATTTGTTTTATCAGACTTCTAACATTTGGGGCTTATTGATTTTCTGTAGTTTGTTTCTTTCATCGATCTTAATATGTCTATCCATCTCTATTAAATCAAGCAAATGTTCTGTTATGTCATTTTCTTCTAACTTTCCGGTACATTCTTTGTTCTCCATTTGCTGCATGCATTCTACAGAAAGTTCTAAAACATTTTCCTGTAACATATTATCTTCAGCTGCATCCAACATCATCCATTGCTCTTTCAAAATTGAACTCAATGGCCCATCACTCTACAACATTGACTGTGCCAGAGCTGCCACTGTTTCCTGCTCTTTCCCTTGTTGTGCAGCTCCAGCTGAACTTTATACTGGTTTCCTGCTGATTTATAGAGAGTATCTTCATGTAGGAAATGATCAGATGTTTCCCATTCTACCTATTTCTCCTTAATTTGGAGACTCATTGTTCCATCATATGATAATGTTACAAAGGTGGCTTTTCTATAGTTAATCCTTCACTTTGCAGATAATACACAACTTCAGTTTCTATTTCTTTAACTTCTCCATTACTAATCCTCTTTTCTACTTTACATCTTTGTTGTTTATGTTTTGTATTATGAAATTTTCCATATCTGGATACCTTTATCTCTTCAAATATCTCTGCTGCTGCTTTTTTGTATTGATTAGTTTTGCTTTCCCTTTTGCATAAGTATTGCACCATATTAAATCGCTTATTCTTTCCCATGTCCATATTTCTTCTTCGGATGTCTTCCACTCTACCTGTTTTTCCTTATGTTGGGGACTCATTGTTCTATCATGCTGTGACTTAATTTGTGTTGGACTTTCTACACTAAATCCTTCACTTTGCAGGAATTCCATAACATCAGATTATATTATTTAACTTCTACTTTACTTATCTTCTGTTTTACATTCCCTTAGTATTTTTTATTTTGTGAAATTGTCTATATCTGGATGCCTTTGCCTGTATTTCTCTTCAAATATATTTGGTGCTGCTTTTCATAGTATTGATTAGTTTGGCTTTCTCCTTTACATAAATATTGCACCATATCAGATTGCTCTTTTCTTTCCCATGTCTATGTTTCATTTTTATCCCTTTTAAAATATTCTAGGTATTGTTCTCTATATTTTATCACTTTCTTGCCACTCCTTTTTCCAAATGTCCCATGGTTTCTTTGTTTATGCATTTTTTTTCATGGGTCTGTTGTGTTAATGAACACAAATTTAAATTTAACATTTTTTGACAGTTGTTTTTGTGCAATATTTTTTCCTCCACTTTCTCTCTTAATCTTTTTGAATATCTTCTATCTAGAATTTCTGGGCTTCTTGCATGCTAGTAACAATACATAATGTCTTTCTTATCCTCAATAGTACACTCTATCATTTTATGACTCTTTTTTCACCTGTCAGTTTTTGTGATTTTTGTGGGCTACTACTTCCTTCTACAACAGGGGGGCCATCCTCCCCCTGAGGCCTAACCCTTTTTTAATTTCTCCAAGTCTTTTGGTTTTCTAATACCATGATGGGAATGGCCTCCATTCCTATGTCAAAGTACGATTAAAGTTCATGAAGTTAGTATTGTTTTAATCTTTGGTGTCAGCCAAAAGTGCTCTTTGCAACACCTGCAATGTGCCTAGTAGTGACTCCTGCAATTCTTATGCGGTTACATGTATTGGTAACATATCTAAATATGATTGTAGGTTCTTTTTTATAAGATTTATTGATCCTACTACTATTGGAACTGTCTGGGTATCTTTCTTCCACATTGCCCTCATTTCTGCCTGCAGATCCAGATATTTTATGACTTTGTGTCTCTCTGTATGCAAGACACTGTAGTCACTGGCTGTGGTGATTTCATTGATCAATGCTACTTTAGACTTCTTTTCATGGACTACTATATCTGGTTTTCTAGCATCTATCATTTGAACTGTTGGTAATGGGGGATCCCATGTGATGTAAACTTCATCATTTTCTATGATGCTTTGTGGCTCAAGTTTCCAGCATTTTTCAGGCACTTAAATACCATAATGTTTGCACAATCCCCAGTGCAACAGTATTGCCACATTATTATGCCTTTCAGTATACAGTCCTTCGGCCATTAGTATGTCACAACCAGCAACGAGGTATGCAACTGTTTCCAGTTCATTTTTACAAAACCTACATTTGTCTGTTTTTCCCACATGTTCAATGGACTTTGTAAACCAGCGTGTACATATCCCACTCTCTTAGGCTACCAATATTAACCTTTCATCTCTTGGTTTGAATTTGTCTCTTCCTAACCATTCCTGTGTCTGCTCCTGAACAAAATGTGGTTCTTCCATAAGTTTTCTATACTTGCAACTATATTTATGCATTCCCCACATTTATTGCATTCTCATCTAGTCCTTCACCTTATATTTTTTCTTTTGCTTTTTGGCACATTCAGTTTCTGCCTGATTTTTGTATAAATTCTGGTTTGATTTCTCTTCCTGCCTGATGTCGATATGCTTCTGCTAGATTAATCAGAGAAGTCATCTTAGATTTATTCTCCTCGTGTTTCAAAATATTCACTATGTTTGGGTCTTATGAGGTCAGCAGATATGTGTGGAGTCTCACAATTGCAGATCTATATATGTAATCAGTTTGAAGGAGGCCCATCCCTCCTTTGGAATGGGAAATATATAATTTTGGTATGAACTGATTTTTATAAATCATTTGGTGAGCAGGAAGCATCCTTCTCATTTTCCTATCTAATCTATCCAACACATTTTGGGGCCAGTCAGTCACTCCAAAACTGTAAGTTAGGACAGGAAGAGCAAATTGGTTTATAGCCTGGGTTTTGTTCTGTTTTCAGGATTAATTTAAGTCTTCCAAAGTATTCCTTACTAAGTTTTATTCACATTTGTTCATGTTTTATTGTTGATCCTTCATCAGTTCCCAAATATTTATACACTCCCTCTTGCTCAAGTTTTTGTATATCACATTCTTGTCCCAAACTTATGTTTTCCTGGTGCTGCAGTTTTCCTGCTTTAAAGGTTGTGTTTGCACATTTATCAAGACCAAATGACATTCTTATATCATCTGAAAAAGTTTTAGCAACTTGCAGTTGTAGTTTCAGTTCCTCATCTGATGAGCAATACAGTTTTAAATTATTGACAAAGAGAAGATGAGAAGTCTTTACACTTTGTTTTCTAGGAGCCAAATTATAGCCATGGCCTAAGTGGTTAAGTAGATAGCTTAATGGATTAAGGGCAAGGCAGAATAGCAGTAGTGACCAAGAGTCAGCCTGGAATATCCACCTTTGAGTTTTTTTCCCTGGGATAATAATTCGTCCTTTATCATGGCTTAATTACAAAGTGGTCTGCCACTGTTTCATGGTCACTGTAATGTATTCGATCAGTGTAGGGTGTATCTTACAATTTTTTAAGCACTCTTTTATCCATGAATGTGGGATACTATCAAATGCTTTTTTGTAGTCAGTCTATGCCATACTTAGATTCTTCTCCTTTTTACAGTTCTCCACTATGACTTTATTTAACAACAAATGATCCTTTGTTACATATGACTTTCTTTTATTGCCCTTTTTTTCTACTGCCATAATTGAGTTTTCTTCTAAATGACGATAAATTCTGTCGGCATTAATTCTCATGTTTAGTTTATACATCTTCGAAAGGCAAGTTATTGGTCTATAGTTTTTAGGGTAGCTTGCAGGTTCACTATTAAGTAGGAACTTTGTTTTTTCTGTTGTTAGCCAGGTTGGTGTCTGTTCAGGGTGAGCATATAAATAGTTCTTACTCATAGGTTCATAGGTGGATACTAGGCTAATGGCCCTGGAGCTTTTACAAGCCTAGCCCAAAAAAAAAAATGCCCAGGCACCATGCCACCCAATGTTACTTCACAGTGCCCCTATCCAGTAGGACAACTGGAATGATCCCTGGAGTGAACTTTCTGTTACCCATCCACTCATCAAGATTTCTCTTGAAGAGGTCCAGCGAGGTGCTCTGCTTGACATGAGTAGGAAGCTTATTCCAGAGTATGGACAGTCTTTGGGAGATGAACCTGTCCCTCCAGCATGTTCTGTTAATTGTGGTAATGAGGTTGTGATCTCTGGAGTTTGTGGCACATGGGGATTGGGATTTTTTTAGGTGTAGCATTTCAAGTAGGGCTGGGTCAGACATGGCTTTGTAAGTCAATCAGAGATCACCTCTAAGTAGGCAATAAGAGACTGAGAACAGCTGAAGTTTCTTTAGTCTGTCCATGTAGGACATGTGTTTAAGGCCTAGGATCCTTTTTGTGAGGTACCTTTGTGGCCTGCCCAGCTGTTGTAGGTGTCTGGTCAGGTACATGCCAAACAGGGTGTTATATTTGATGATTGGTCTAATGAGGGATGAGTAGAGAGGGATGATGACCTCTTTCTTCCTGGATGTGAAACCTTTGGTTATAAGATGTGCCATGTAGAAGGACTTTATGACCACAGTGGCAATGTGGTGGTCGAAGGTAAGGTGGCTGTCGACCTGGGTGCCCAGATCTCTTATGGCCCCTTCAGTGTTCAGTGGGCTCCCATCAACATGGTAATTTGTGAGAATTTAGTTTTTTCCAAAGGGAATGATAACACATTTTTTGGCGTTAAGCTTCAGGCCATGGTTGCAACACCAGTCATTGGTCTCAGAGAGGCCCTTTTATAGGATGTCTGTATCACTTGGGGAGTTGATAATGACTGCTATCTTGCAGTCACCAGTGAACTTGGTCAGCCAGAGTCCTTCTGTGTTGGCCTGGACTTCTGAGAAGTAGATGCCAAAAAGGAGAGGGCCCAGGACTGATCCCTGTGGGACTCCACACATGACTGGTTGACAGTCTGACTTGGAATCCATAACTTTCACTCTGTGTGTCCTGTCTGTGAACCAATTTGTAACCCACCTAGTGATGTAAGGATTGATGTCTAGTTTGGTTAGTTTATCAATGATGCCCGAGTGGGGAATGATATTAAAGGCCTTGGCCAGGTTGAGGTAAGCTGTATGCACTGCCTTACCCTCATCTACAGCTTTGGTGACTGCTTCAAAGAAGTCAACCAGGTTCAGCAGGCAGGATCTCCCCTTGACAAAGCCAAACTGTGTGGGGGTCAAGAGTTTGGAGATTGCCTATATCTTTGTTAAGTAGGTCCATGCTGATGAGCTCCATAGCTTTCCATACCAGACTCATCAGGCTAATGGGGGGATAGTTCACAGGGTCTGTAGTTGCTCCCCCTTTATGGAACTGGATGACTGTAGCAGTGCACTATTTATTGGGGACATAGCCTGAGGTTAGGCTGTGATTGAACAGGATACACAAATGTGGTGCAAGTTCATTTTGTAGCTCATGTAGGACACAGCCAGGGATATTATCAGGTCCCATGAATGCTGTATTCTTGGCTTTGGACAATGCAGCTTTTACCTGTGTCACAGAAATGGTGGGTACCAGACTTTCTTCTGAGATTGTGATAAGGTGCTTGGGGGTAAAGTTGGCACTGAATCTGTTGGCCAGTATGCTGGCTATATCTTTTGGCTCAGTATAGGAGGTGCCATTGTGCAATAACTCAGAGCAAATCTGGGTACTGCCTTTGAGGTTTTTGATGTAGCTATAGAAGGCTTTGTGGTTGTTTTTGGTGTCAGCTGCAATTATGCCTTCATAGCTGGCTTCAGAAGGATATGATAAGGGATCTCATCTTTTTGTTGAGACTGATAAGGGAGGTTTTCCAGTCATGTGACTTATTTTTTTTCTGCAACAGTTTTTTCCTTCTGTTGCAGAGTTTATTGATGGTTGGGGATGACCAGATTGGCTTCCTTTTTTGGAGGACAGCATCTTAGTTCTATTTGTTATGGCAAGGTCCATGCATTTGTGTACATGCTCGTACAGTGCATTGGTGTATGATTTGGCAGGCATGCATCTATTTTCCATTGGCATGGGTGCTGAGAAGTTAGCCACCTCTATTTTTATGAGATCAAAGTCGGCTTTAAAGAAGTTTTTCAGGGTGATCACCTTAGCAGGGCAGTGGAGATGAGATGGTGATCAGTTTGTGGTCAGATTTAACCAGGGAGGAATTGACTATAGGTGTGTAGCAACGATTTCCCATGTTAGTGATAACCAAGTTGAGGATGTTGCTTCCTCTAGCGGGGGTCAGAATCAGCTGATCCAGAACATTGGAAATTATAAATTCCAGAAAGTGGTGGGCTTGCACATTAGTGCTTGAATAGTTTTCCCAGTTGATGGAGGGGTAGTTGAAGTCACCCAGTATGAGAGTATTGGGTTGGGCCTTGATAGATTCCAGGATGCTTAGGAAGTTGGAGTGAGAGTCTAGGGACATGTTTGGGGTTCTATAGCAAGCTATGACTGTATTTAGTTATACCTGAAGTATCTCGGATGCATTATGCTGGGCTACCAGTCTAGAGTTGGTGTATATCCTTTAAAAATATGGAGCTTCTGGCCATTTTCTGGGGACAAAAGGTATGGAATGACTTGTAGCCTGGTAGAGCAGGGGTGCTTTCTGCCTCTTTAAACCAGGTCTCCGTTACAGCACAGATGTTGTCATTCTCCATTTTGAGGAGAGCTTTGAGCAAGTGCGTCTTGAGATTTAGACTTCTAGCATTGAGCAGCATGACCCTCAGATTGCATTTGTTTGTACCTGTTAAGGTGGAATTTCAGTTTTTGGAACACTGCATAAAAAAGGTACTATAGAGGTGCAAGAGCTTAACTAGTACCCGGAATCCCAGGGGTGGTAGATGCAGGCCATCTCTGGCAAAGCATCAAGGTCTGTCGATCATGTCATCCCAGGCAGATGGATAGTGGATCCCCTTAGACTGACACCTGAAACATTGAATTGTTGAAGTCAATCATTTTCTGCTCGTACTGTGGTATCATTCTGGGTGATGGTAGAATACTGCTCAGGGCTAGGGTCATAACTGCCTGCACCAGATAATCTGAGAGTTCCATCATATCCCTTTTCATGTAGTCCAGTGAGGTATGTTTCAGGTCATTCACACCCACCTGGACAATGACTGAGTCATATTTGTACTTGTTGTGGAGTAACCTGAGTGCATTTGTTATGTGGTGGATCCTGGCACCTGATAGAAAACTGACTGTCACCTTCTCCTTGTTCAACCTAGTGAGTAGGACATCAGTGTGCCTCACAATTGAGTCTTCTATGATTAGTACATTGGGCAAAGTGTGTTGCCTTAAGGTGGTGTTGTGCTGTGGTGGTTGAGTGCATTTCTGTCTCAGGGGTCTCTGTTGTTTGGGTAAATTTTTATTGAGAACTTCTGTGAACATGGGTGTATGGTTTGTGTTTCTATGTGTGGGTTGTGATGGTTGGTGTTTTGGAGGGCTGTGTGTTCTATGTAGTGAGTTGCAGGTGTTGACCTTCTCCTCTTGACCAGCTAGTCCGGTTTTAGATGGAGCGTGCATTGCTTCCAGTTTGTTGATGTAAATGCATCTCTCACAGGTATGAGTGTTGGGAGGTAAGAGGAGAGGGTTGTCTGTGTACATTAGACAGTTGTCACATTGTCTCAGAATACCCACGTGCACCAGGTTAGCAGGAGAAAGCCCAGGAAATTGCCCTACAATCATATCAGGAGGGGTGGTCATAACTAATAAGTACTGGTGCTGTTACTGCATAGGAACAGCTAGTGCTGATCGCACCTAAGTGTGCTACAATAAATGCTACAAAAGCCTGTTAAAGTGCTAGCTGATTATGCTAATTGAAGTGCAAGAAGTAAAAGAACAACCACGTTCTAAGAGGAAAAATGAAGAGCAGACTTTCTGGCACCAGTAATAGTTTACCGCAGCTGAGCGCCACTGCACGGGGCACAAATACGGGCTTTTAAACCAAAAAGTTGAAAGGGATGGAAAAACTGCCCAAACAGCCAATACACTACAAGTTCTGGACCAGAAACCCCTCCTCTTGTGGTAGATAGGCTACCTCATGCTTACCACTCTCACTGATAAGCTAGAAGGCTTCCCTCCAACTCAGAAAGTTCTGGGGGACTCAGAAACTTACAAAACAGTCCTGGATACAGCAAATCTGTATCTGGACTAAACTAGTTACAGAAAAGGTGGGAAACAAGCTTAGAACTTTTTTTTGTTTGTTTTTCAGAAAAGCAGTTAGAAGAGTAGCAAAAACAACTTTAAATGCAGTGCAAGCTAGCACACTTGAGTGTGTAGCAATATTAAGCCAAATACAGTTTAACTAAATGCAGATAAATTAATAAATGACAAAAAACAAGTGCAGAGAGCAGTAAATTATGAAAAAATCAAAATGGAGGCACTTAGAATATCTCTTTTCTCCTTTCCGTTGCTCTTGTAGTCTGCAGGAAGCCAAAACTGGATCCACGGAGCTTAAAAACAATCCAATGTAAAAACGGGCTTTTAAACCAGAAAGTTGAAAGAGACAGAAAAACTGCCCAAACGGCCAACAAACTTCAATTTCTGGGCCAGAAACCACTCCTCTTGTGGTAGGTAGGCTACCTAATGCTTACCACTCCCACTGATAAGCTAGAAAGCTTCCCTCCAATACAAAAAGGTCTGTGGGGCTCAGAAACTTACAGAACAGTCCTGGATACAGCAAACCTGAATCCGGACTAGATTAGTTACAGGAAAGGTGAGAAATAAGCTTAGAACTTTTTGTTTGTTTGTTTGTTTTGCAGAAAAGCAGTTAGAACAGTAGCAAAAACAACTTTAAATGCAGTACAAACTATCACACCTGAGTGTGTAGCAATATTAAGCTAAATACAGTTTAACTAACTGCAGATAAATTAAAAACAACAAAAAACAAATGCAGAGTGCAGTAAATTATGAAAAAATCAAAATGGAGGCACTTTAAGTATTTCTTTTCTCCTTTCTGTTGCCCTTGTAGACTGCAGGACACCAAAACTGGATTCGTGGAGCTTAAACAAACACAAACCCAAGTAAATATGGGCTTTTAAACCAGAAAGTTGAAAGAGATGGAAAAACTGCCCATACAGCCAATAAACTACAATTTCTGGACCAGAAACCCCTCCTCTTGTGGTAGATAGGCTGCCTAGTGCTTACCACTCCCACTGGTAAGCTAGAAGGATTCTCTGCAACACAGAAAGGTCTGGGGGGCTCAGAAACTTACAAAACAGTCCTGGATACAGCAAATGTGTATCTGGACTAGACTAGTTACAGGAAAGGCAGGAAACAAGCCTAGAACTTTTTTTTTTTTTTTTTGCAGAAAAGCAGTTAAAACAGTAGCAAAAACACTTTAAATGCAGTATAAGCTAGCACACTTGAGTGTGTAGCAATATTAAGGGAAATGCAGTTGAAATAAATGCAGATAAGTTAAAAATGACAAAAAAAAACAAGTGCAGACAGCAGTAAATTATGAAAAAAATCAAAATGGAGCCACTTAGAGTATTTCTTTTCTCCTACCTGTTGCTCTTGTAGTCAGCAGGATGCCAAAACTGGATCCACGGAGCTTAAACAAGTGCAAAACAGGCTTTTAAACCAGAAAGTTAAAAGGGATGGATAAACTGCCCAAACAGCCAATAAACTACAATTTCTGGGCCAGAAACCACTCCTCTTGTGGTAGAGGGACTACCTAGGGCTTACTACTCCCACTGATAAGCTAGAAGGTTTGCCTCCAACACAGAAAGGTCTGAGGAGCAACTTATGAAACAGTCTTGGATACAGCAAATCTGTATCTGGACTAGGCTAGTTACAAGAAAGGTGAGAACAAGCTTAGTTTGTGTTTTTTTTTTTTTTTTTGTTTTGTTTTTTTGGCAGAAAAGCAGTTAAAAGAGTAGCAAAAGCACTTTAAATGTAGTACAAGCTAGAACACTTGAGTGTGTAGCAATATTAAGGCAAATACAGTTTAAATAAATGCAGATAAATTAAAAACAACAAAAAACAAGTGCAGAGAGCAGTAAGTTATGAAAACAGCTAAATCTTTGTGCAAAGATGTTAATACTTTTAACCAGAAGTTAGGTACTGCATCTGGGGCTGGGGTTTTCTAATTGGAGGTTTTTCTTAACTTTGTTTCAGTCTCTCTGGCTGTTACTTCATCCCATTTCATATTCTGTACCTTTAAACTTCTTACTCTTTCTTTTATATCTTCTATCTATTTAGCATCTTTATTATGTTCCACAGGATCTTCATAAATACTTCTCCAAAATTTATCTATTTCTTCTTTTTTGATGGTCTTTCAATTCCTTTTACCTTGTTTCCCAATTCTCTGTGAAACATTTTTGGGTCATCAATAAATTGCTTATTTTGTACTTTTCCTTTATATTTATCTGTGTATCTTTTAAGTTTTTTCACCTGTGCTGAGATTTTTAGCTTGTTATTTGCGATAGCACATGATAGATTCTGGTCTCTAGTAATACTTTGCATTTTTATTACGTTTATCTTTCTTAGAATTTTTGTTGATCTGTTCCATCTTCTATATTCTTTTAACAGTGACACTTCTTGTCTTAATTGCTTTATAGTTTTCTCTGTTTGATACTTCCATGATGGTATTTGATTTTTCCCCTTTTTTTTCCTCACTACCCCATGTTCTTGTGGTAGAATTTTATCAGATATTAATTTAGCTGCAGAGTAGTATATCCTGTTTACTTCTGTTATATCCACGGCCGGCCTTAGGCATAGGCGAACTAGGTGACTGCCTAGGGCACCGTAAAGGCCAGCCTCTTAAAGGGTGCAGTTTTTATTTGTGCGTGTATTAATTTTAATTACAGAAGTGTGCACTCCTCTCTGCTTTACACCCCTCCCACTCAAAGCACCTACAGCCCGGATGACACCCAAATGGGATAGGGCTAAATGAAGTTACTTTTGAATTTTTAAAATAAAACTTTGGGAAGAAATAGTTGTCTGTAAGTTTCGAGGCTTTTTTTGTTTGTATTTTTTTGCTCTGAATCTCTGGTAACCACCAGTGTGCGATAATTGCTTTTCAAATGCTCCACTATTCTGAGGCAGGTTAGCGCTGCTATGATGATTTAAATAAACATTTAACAGACAAAAAAAAAAAAGGCCATGGCACTGAGTAACACTGGGGTTGCTACTGCAAAACTCTTTGTTCACTGTAAAGAAGGGAGAGACTTGGTATCATTCTGTGACAGATTACTGCAGTGCTAATCACAAGCTCCGTTATCTTTTTCTCCCAAACAGGTGCATATGTGCATTCATACATATGTACATAAAATGTCACATCTCACAGAAGCGCAGATGGATTGGATATATTTAGTCTGTGGTCCGTACTCTGTTAGTCATTAGTGCCTAAAATGTCATCTACAAATTGGGTGTAGATAGGTTCATAGGTGGCCCTGCTGAATTCTCAGGCCTCTAAAATGGAGTGCACATGGCCTTTGTTATGCATATTCGCTCTGTCAATGCTGATAGAGCTGGTTGAAGCAAACACCTTCTTTAAAATGTGCCACACCTCCCTCGCTGCTCAAACTGTAATAGTTTAAGGTGCTGCAAAATTACATATCTGTGTGCATCCCTTCCTAAATAGGATTTCCTTAAAGTGATGCAGTGCTGCTGTGCCAGAGTCACTGATCCCTGTGTATGGGGAGTTTTTATGCCCCATCAGCAAAACAGGACAGTCCTGTGTACTGCAGTTGGCTTTCTCATGCATTACATGTTACTCATGTACAAGGATATTCTGGGAAACATCATAATCTCTACTACAGTACAAACTTAGCCATCATAAATGTACAGCGTGGGAAAGTTAATAAAGACAGCCCTGTAAAATAAGTAAGTAAACAAGGAATACAGAGCCTTAGGAATGCATTTTGCTGAATGTATATTTATATTTATAATTTTGTGTTTGTGTGCGCATGTGTGTGTTTGCAAAATTATGTAGCTGTGTCACACATCAGTGAACCCAGTGATATTAGATGCAGATACTGCCCCTAAACATACACATACACAGTCCACATTTATTTATGTATTGTGTGTGTGTGTGTGTGTGTGTGTGTGTGTGTGTGTGTGTGTGTGTGTGTGTGTGTGTGTGTGTGTGTGTGTGTGAGTCAGACACACATGGGCAGTGTAGTAGACATTTTGGGATGAATGGGACAAAGCAGGCTTTGCATATTACAATACACACTGCTCATACCAGAGCAGACTACAAACAGCTGTTTCCACTCCAAGGCATAGCAAGTTTCATAACAGAAAATGGGGTCATTATAATACATGTGGACTGAAAATCACAACAGTTTAAGAAACATTCTACATATATAGATCACTCATTTAAATCTAACCTTGATAAGTTATTGCTGGAGGTATCATTTCCATCTCTTTTTGTGATGACTTATATTTTGGTCTTTCAACCAGATAAATGTTATATATATAAATAGATGTAAATGGCATCCTGGTATGTGACAGTTCATAAACAGACAACAAGCAACTGGGCCTGCTGAGATCGGTCTTCCGCTCCCTCCCAATGAGGTGGTGCTGTCATGTTTGGATGTATTTAGGTGTTTTAGCTATAGTACTGGATACAAAAACATACGCAACCAAGGAAATAAGTAACTCCTATACAGACAAATTAAATCAGGTAAAACAAAGGAACAGAAAAAATCACCCAGGACAAGTGACAACATTTAGTAAAATCAACTAAAATAAAACAGAAAAGTCATCCCATGTTGTCAAATGCAAGCTCAAATAAATGAATTTTAAACGTCCCATATATGCAGGTTAAAGTATGCTGGACTCTAAAGCCACCAAGGCAGTAGATGCCATAGGTTGGTACTAGGCTATCGGCCGTAGGGCCTATACAAGCCTAGCCATAACAATTCCCTGGCTATTTCTTCCCACAATATTTACTCAGTGTATTCAGATGAGTAATTTTTTTGGGCCATCTACTGGAAACCAAAATACTCCAAAAAGCACAGATTTTGAGTTGTGTAAACGAATATTCACAGTACAGAGGTATACAAATGTCTCTCTGTGAAAGGAACACACTTTTAAAAATAGCCCTTTTTATGGGTATAAATGGTAACAGTTAAAATAACATGTCCCCTTTCTATATGTCTATATGTAGCATTTTAAGGGTTGAGTATATTTTCAAAATGATACAAGGGTGGTGGTGGGGGGGATTGGGTCTGAGTACTGTATGTACATTTCTGTCTACACCTCCCCTAATGGATCACCTGACACTGCTTTTCATAATGTGGAACAAACAGACAAAATTGTATCACAAATAGCTTACTTAACAGCCTCATCTAGGAAGCTCACAAGATGGTTATGTTTCTTAATTTAAAATTATAAAAGTTATTGTTTAATTCATGTGATTCAATATTATTTACAATGGATATCAATTTAAAAAAATTCTTAAGAGTGATTGTGCTGCCATAATATTTCAATGTGGAACAATAAGGAACCTTGACTCATAACAGGGTACACTTGAGCAGTATGGGTAAGCCGGATATGATGTTTGCAAATGAGTAATTAGATAAAATAATTAAACAAGAAGAAGAATGAGAGATCTGCAACACTTTTCAAGTGTTTCAACTGCATCAAGAGCCATCCAAGTTAAGGTAAGAATATTTTACTGTATTACTACAGTTGTATTTGCTTTACACAGCCAGTAATCACTACTATTTTTGAGCATTTTTTTATGGCAATTATTTAATTTTATGGCAAAAAAATAGGCATTTGTCTGTCTACTGGCTTTTCTAGTTCTGCTTGCCTCCAAATCACCCTGCAGAAGGGCGAATTAGCCTGGAACTTTAATTGCTTGGTAGTTGTTTGTTGTTGTTCATAGTTGCTAGGCATCTCATACAAAGGATGACATACTTGGGAGTGTAGAACGCTTATCTGCACTTATAATGCACCAAATAATCAGCAATCAAATGGGCACTGCAATATCGATACTCCATCAATACTCCATCTATGTGGTGTGGGAGCAGAATACATAGCCTTCTGCATCAAAGACAATTATGCTACTAACACTGCTTTCAAATACTACAACACAGTGTATCATTTGATAAACAAAGCAGTTTTAATCATTTCCTATTGCAATATTACCAGTTTACCAATTTTTTTATGTAATATAGGCAATTAATTCTTCAAGGGCAACAGGCACAGAATTTTTAGATGAAACATTGAGATGTAAAGTTGTTTGCAGTGGCAATCTCTTCATTAGTTACAGATTTCTTTAATGTGGAATTGTTCAGATGATTTTTCTTCTGCAGAGATTGTTTGTATTGCGTGATATTGGTGGATTGTAATGACAAAAGTCTGAGTGGCCTTTTATGGTTGAAATTTTCTGAAATGGGTAGTTTTGTCATTATTGGTTTATATATTTTGTTTCTTTGCTCATTAAAAGAATGCTTAAAACTACAAATTTAAAACACGTTGTAGCAAGTGGTGCTGTATTACATAGGGAATATAATTTAATGCAATCAGGAAGTTGAATCAATGAACAAATACATATATGCATGGCCGTAAAAATGTGCGCAAGGAGTCTGTTTTGAAAACAGCCCAAATGTAAACTTAATCCTCCACTGACTAGATGCATTTTCTATAAATATGGGTTTTCATACAGTTTCAGTGGTAGAGAATTTTACTGTTCATGCTAAGCCTGTTTTCATTGTGAGATTGTATTGCTTAGCAAATGGCTATCTGTGTTTGTGCTATTCTATCTTAAGCGTCTGTACACAGAGGAGAGAGGTTGCTATTCTACTTTCACTGAGTTGTAAAGCTTGCTCACCTACCCTAGAGTAAATTAAACTGTTTAGATTAACCTAAGCAACCCTTTGAACCAAGGCACATGGGCTTCTATATTCTGAAGACATTACTTTTATAGTAAAGTATGTGTGAAGAAGAAGCAGGTTTATTAAAGGAAATTGCCACCTTCACTTGCAGTTTAAACTACATTACAAGGTATCATTTCTTCCATGCATTTAAATAATTAAAGGAAATGACTGGACTGGCTTTCTTGGGGAGTGAATGACTGCAGTGGCTTTTTTTGGAGAGTGACCTACCTGTGGTCGTGGCTTGTAGGGGTGTTTCATGAGTATGGTATGGGTGGGGCTTAAGGGGCGCCGGAACACTATTTCGCCTAGGGCGCCATATCAGCTAAGGCCGGCCCTGGTTATATCACATGGATTTCTATGGACAGTCCTAATTACTGTGTTCATTTGTTTTATCAAACTTCTGACTTTTTGGGTTTTATTAACCTTCTGCAGTCTATTTCTTTCATTCATCTTAATATGTCTATCTATTTCTATTAAATCAAGCAACCCTTCCCTTAGCACATTTTCTTATCTGAGGGCACGTTTTATTTTCCATTTCTTGCAGGCATTCTATAGAAAGTTCTATAGCATCTTTCTGTGGCACATTCTCTTCAGTTTCATCCTGTGCCATCCTTTGCTCTGTCATAAGGAAATTCACTGACCAATCATTCCTCAACACTGACTCTGTCAGAGTTTCCACACTTTCCTGAATTTCCCTTGTTGTCTAGCTTCAAGTGAATGTTTATACCAGTTTCTGTGGAAGACTCCAAAATATCTTCATATGGCACCTGACCAATTGCTTCCTGTTCCACTGGTTTCCCCTTAATTTGGAAATCCATTGCTCTATCCTGTTGTGGTGCTTTGTGAATTAGATTTTCTACACTGAATCCTTCATTTTGCAGGCACTCCATAATCTCAGTTTCTATTTCTTTAACTTCACCATTACTTATTTCCATTTCTACTTTTCCTCTTTGTCTTCTTATTTTTTGTACTGTAAAGTTTTCTACATCTGGATTCCTTTGTCTGTATTTCTTTTCAAATATCTTTGGTGCTGCTATTTTTGTATTGGTTAGTTTTGCTTTCTCCTTTGCATATTGCACCATATTAAATCTCTTTTTCTTTCCCATGTCAATATTTCTTCTACAGATGTCTCCTGATTTTCCTGCTTTTCCTTAATTTGTGGACTTGCTTCATCTTGCTGTGATGTAATCTGTGTTAGACCTACACCAAATCCTCCATTTTGCAGGTACTCCATAACCTCAACTTCTATTTTTTAACTTCTGCTTTACTAATCTTCTTTTCTACATTCCCTCTTTGTGATGTTATTTTCTTTATTGTGAAATGTTCCATATCTGGATGCCTTTGCCTGTATTTCTCTTCAAATATCTTTGGTGCTGCCTTCTTTATATTGGTTAATTTGGCTTTCTCCTTTGCATAAATATTGCGCCATATCAAATCTCTTTCTTTCTCATGTCCATATTTCTTTTTTATACTTTTCAAAAATCTCTAGGTTTTATTGTTTATATTTTTGCACTTCCTCAGATGATTTTTTTCCAAACAGATCAATGTTTCTAGATCTATATACTGTTTTTCATAAATATGTAGTATTAGTGAACAGAAATTTTTATTTGAAGCTTCTGACAGTTTTTCTTGTGGAAGCATTTTTCTTTCCTCTAATTTCTCTCTTAATCATTTTGTGTATCTTCTGTCTGGAAATTCCGGGTTTTTAGCATAATAGTGACAATACATCATTTCTTTTGTTACCGTCAATAGTCCACATTTTTGTCTTTATGGCTCTCCTTTGGCTTATCAGTTTTTGTGATTTTTGTGCATTACTACTTCTTTCTACAATGGGGGGGGGGGGGCATCCTCCCCCTGGGCCTGGCCTGGTCCTATTGCAGGAATGTTTTTTGTATTTTGAGGATTCTACACTGTCATCTTTTCCAGTCCTGGCACCAGTGTGCCTACCAGACTGGGCACTTTTTTATCCTGGGTCTTGTGCACCCAACTATCTTTTTTCATTTTTAATCTACTTCTGTCCATAATACATGCTATCTAAAATACAGTCTCTATATCAGTGTCGTCTTGGTGAGATTTTGTAAATACAGGGTACACTTCATGAAGATACTCACCAGGACTTAAGGATGAATTCATTTCCAGAAATGCTACTCTTCTTTGTTTGCTGATTATATCATCTCTCTCCATTCAGACCCCTTACCATCTCACCATTCACCAGTCTCAATGTAAGGTCTCTGATGTTAGATAAGACCTGCTTTACACCAGCTCAGAACTGATAATTTTCTGCAACAAAGGACCTCTGAGTTCAGGTAAGTCTTGAAACTCACCAGTTCTAAACTGATTGCTTTCTGCAGCAAAGGACCTTTGACATTAGGTAAGTCCTGTTATGTAACAGTTCTAAACTTAATTCTTTCTGCAACTATGAGTCAATGAAGTCAGATAAGTTCCACCACACACAAGCTCTACAATGACCAGCTTCTAGAACAAAAGGCCCCTTAGGACCGTTAAGTCCCACTGTATACCAGATGTAAACTAACTGCTTTCTACAACAAGGCCCTCTGAGGTTGGGTAAGTACCACTACTCACCAAATCAGAAGTGATTGCTTTCCACAATAAAAGGCTTCTGAGTTCAGGTAGATCTTGCTACATACCACCTCTAAACTGACTTCTTCTACTAGCAAAGCACCTTTGAGGTCAGATTAGTCCCACTGCACACTAGCTCTAAGCTGACTGCATTCTGCAACCAAGACTTACTGAAAACTAGATTTTACTCCCTTCAGCCTTAAATTATTTCTCTTACATCTATAATTCTTTCTTGTCAAGCCTAAACCCTAGAATATTCTCTGTATCTCTCTTCTACTTCACCATTACCACGTCTTCTAACTTATCTACCTAAAGTGTGTCTCCCTTCTAACACTAATATCTATCCTAAACCATTCTACCAGCATTACATTTACAGCTTCACCTTCAAACTGTTTAGCTTCTCTTAACTCACTTAGTTACTTATGTTATCAGTTATTGACTACCATTATGGTATTGATGTACTATGTAATTTATCCTGTTCTGTAGCTGGGAAATGATGTAAAAGGGAAAATGCCTTACTTCTGTAACTGTGTAATTATAATCGATAATTCTTACGTTGTATGTCCTTTGTTTGTTATATGTGGAGAGTTTCTCCCCAGGCCACTGCTGAAAAAGGGCTTGTGTCCAGTCAGACTTTCCCGGTAACCAAATGTAAAATAAAATAAAATAAATAAAATAAAATAAATGCAGTATGTCTAAACAGATTGCTTTCTGCATGCAAAAGCTTCTGAGGTCAGATAAGTCCCACAAAATTGATTGCTTTCAGCAACCAAGGACATCGGAGGTCAAGTAAGTCCCACTATACACTAGCTCTAAACTGATTTATTTTTGCAACAAAACACCCCTGAGGACAAGTAAGTCCTATTCTGCTCCAGCTCAGAACTGATCACTTTCTGCAATAAAGTGCTTCTGAAGTCAGATATGTCTGGTAAGCACCGGCTCAGAATAGATTGCTTTCTGAAATGGGGGCCTCTAAAGTAAAATAAGTCCAGCTATGCACCAGCACAGAAATTATTACCTTCTGCAAAAAGGGCCTCATAAGTCATGTATATCCTGCTATTTATAACCCTGAACTGACTAGTTTCTGCTACCAAGAGCCTCTGAGGTCAGGTATATCATGCTACACACCAGCTCTAAGCTGATTGTTTTCTAAATATCTGGGCCTCTATATTCAGGTTAAGTACCACTACACACCAGCTATAAACGGACTGCTTCCCACAACAAAGGGCCTCAGAGGTCAGGTATGTCCCATTACTCACCATCTCTGAAGTGCTTGCCTTCCAGAACAAATATCCTCTGAGGACAGGTAAGTCCTGCTTCACATTAGCCCTAAATTATTTCCTATTGTAACGGGCCTCTGAGGTCAGGTAGGTTCCACTACACTCCAGCTCGAAACTGATTGCTTTACACAGCAAAGAGCCTCTGATGTCAAGTAAGTCCCACTATGGATCCACACTAAACAGATTGTTTTCACCAATGAAGGGCCTCTGAGGTCAGGCAAGTCTCAGCACTACCATTTCTAAACTGATTTCCTTCTGCAAGAAAGAGTCTTTGAGATCAAGAATGCCCTGCAATGCCAAAGCTCTTAACTGATTTTTTTTCCTGCAAGAAAGTACCTCTAAGTTCAAGTATGTCCTTCAATCCACCAGTTCTAAAATGATTCCTTTCCGCAAAGAAGAGTTTCTGATGTTAAAGTAGAACTGTACACCAGCTTTGAACAGATTGCTTTCTGCAGTGAAGTGTCTCTTAGGTCAGGTATGTCACGGTGCACCAGCTCTAAACTGTTTGCTTTCTGCAACCCTGTCTGATGTCAGTAAGACCCTGTCTGCACCAGCTTGGAAATGAATGCTTAGCTGGAAATGAATGCTTTATGCTGTGAAGGACCATTGAGATCAGGTAAGTCTCACTATAAACCAACTCGGAAGCGCTTCTGAAACTAGGCAATTCCTGCTTCTCCACAGCTCTAAACTGATCACTGCAATAAAGGGCCTTTGAGGTAAGCTAAGTCTCACTATCCACCATCTCTAAACTGAATTGGGTACCTATTACATGATCAAAAGTATAATCCTTCGAACACCTCAAGATCGAACTTGTATGTTCGAAGTTTTATAATTTCGAGCACAAAAAAAACAAAAAAAAAAAACAACGGACAGAAAGTAACTGTTGTAAACAGGGGGGCAAGCCCCCCTGCACCCCCACACCCCCGGTCTTTAAATATACCAACTCCAAGATCACACTACAGTGCGGAAAGGGAATATTTCCCTTTACTGCACTGTAGTGTAATCTTGGAGTTGGTATATTTAAAGAGCGGGGGGGTGCAGGGGGGCTTGCCCCCCTGCTTACAACAGTTATTGAGCTGTTTATTTATTTATTTTTTTTAATTCGAATTGCTGAAACTTTGAACATTTGTGTTTGATGTTTTCAGATTTGAAGTTTCAACAATTTGATAACGCAATAGGAACCCAACTGAATTCTTTCTATAATGAAGAGCGTTTGAGGTCACATGACTATCTAGCTATGCACATGATGTGAACTGACTGCTTTTTGCAACCAGGGTCTTCTGAGGTCAAGTAAGCTCTGCAATACATCAGCTCTAAAGTGGTTCCTTTCAGCAACTACAGACTTTTAAAGTTAGGTAAAGCCCACTATACAGCAGCTGTAAACTGACTGCTTTCCACAACAAATGGCCACTGAGATCAGGTAAGTGTCACTCCTCTCCAGCTATAAACTGATTACTTTCCAGAACAAAGGGCCTCTGATGTCAGTAAATCCCTCTATGCACTAATGTTAAATTGATTCCTTTCTGCACTGAAAAGCCTCTTACGTCAGGTAGGTCCCACTATATACCAGCTGTAAACTGACTTCTTTCCAGAAAGAACGGCCTCTAAGATCAGGCAAGTCCCATTACTCACCTGCTCTAAACCAGTTGCCATCACAATGAAGGGTTCCTGAGTTCAGGTAAGTCTTGCTAAGTGCCAGCTCTAAAATGATTGTTTTCTTCAGCAAAGAGCCTTTGAGGTCAGGTTATTCCCACTGCACACTGGATCTAAGCTGGTACCATTCTGCAACCAAGGGTCTCTAAGACTGGATAAATCCTGTGATACAGTATATCTAAACAGATTGCTTTCTGCAATCAAAACTTCTGAGCTCATCTAAGTCCCACTATGCACCAGCACAAAATCGATTGCTTTCTGTAACTAAGGTCCTCTGAGATCAGGTAAGTCCCAGTATACAACAGCTCTAAATAACTTGGTTTCTGTAATAAAGGGACTCTGAGGTCAGACAAGTCACTCTGTATACCAATCTATACTGATTGCTTTCTGCAGCTAAGGGCCTCTAAATTCAGGTAAGTCCCACTATGCACCAGCTCCAGATGAAATGCTTTCTGCTAGGAAGTGCTTCTGAAACCAGACAAGTCCTGCTTCTCCACAGCTCTAAACTGATCACTTTCCAAAACAAAGGGCTTCTGAGGTTAAGTAAGTCTTGCTATGCACCAGCTCTAAACTGATTGCTTTGTGCAGCCAAGGTCTTCTGTTATCACGTAAGTCCTGATGTTTGCCATCTGTAAAGTGATTGTTTTCTGCAACAAAGTGCCAAATGATTTCTACAAACAAAAGCCTTTAAGGTCAGGCATGTTCTGCAATGGTCAAGCTCTAAACTGGCTCAGTTCTTCATCCAAGGGTCATAGAGGTCAGGTAAGTTCTGCTACACACCAGTTCTAAACTGATGGTTTTCTTCAACCAAAGGTCTGTATGTTCAAGCCACATTCTAAAAGGATTGCTTTCTGCATTCAAGAGCCTGTGAAGTCAGATATGACCTTATATGAGCCAGCTCAGAACTGAGCATTTTCTTTAATGAAAGATCTCTGAAGCCAGGCATGATCTGCTATGCACAAGCTCAGAACTGGTTGTTTTTTTTGCAGCAAAAGTGCCTGTGAGGTCAGGTAAATTCCACTATGCACCATCTCAGAATTCATTGCCTCTTGAAATGAAAGCTTCTGAGGTAGGCTAAGTCACAGTGTTAACCAGCTGTAAATAGATTCATTTCTGTAATGGAAGGCACCAACTCATAACTTGTTTTCTCAAACAAAAGTTTTTCTGCGGTCAGATAAATTCTGATATGCACTGTCTAAAAATTGATTGATTCGTGAAATGGCAGCCTCTGAGATAACCTATGTCAAGGTATGCCCCAGTTCTAAAATGATTCTTCTCTGCAACCAAGAACCTCTGAGGTCAAGTAAGTCTCACTACATACCAACTCAAAATGAAATGCTTTCTGCTAGAAAGTGCTTCTTAAATCCTGGAAGTCCTGCTATTCTGCAGTTCTAAACTGATCACATTCAGTGACAAAGGGTCTAGGAGGTAAATGTCTCACTATGCACCAGCACTAAACTGATTGCTTTCTGCAGGGAAGAGCATCTACAGTCAGATAAGTCCAGCTATGCACAAGCTCTGAAATGACTGCTTTCTGCACTGAAGGGTGTTTGAGGTCAGACAAGATCTTCTGAGATAAGATGTTATGATACATGCCATCTCTAAAGTGATTTCTTCCTGCTACAAACAACCTCTTAGATCAGATAAGTTCCTGTATGAGCTAACCATGAAATAAATGCTTTCAGCAAACAAAAGCCTTTAAGGTCAGGTAAGTCTTGATATGCATAAGCTCTGACCTGACTGCTTTTTTTCAGCCAAGGACGATTGAGTTCAGGTACGTTCTGCTATACACCAGCTCTTAATGGATTGATATCTGCAACCAAGGGCCTTTACATTCTGGTTACTCTCATTACAAACTAGCATTATGCTGATTGCTTTCAACAACCAAGGGTTTCTGAGGGCAGATAAGTCCCATTCCACTCCAGCTTTAAGCTGACAGCTTCCTGCAGTTGAGAGTTCCTGAGGTCTAACAAGTTCTGCTATACACCAGCTCTAAAAGGATTGCTTTCTAGCTCTAAAAGGATTGCTTTCTGCATTCCAAAACCTCTGAGGTTAGACTTGACTCCTATTGAACCTCAGCACTGAAATAAATAGGACATGCTGGAGGGACAGACTCATAACCCAGAGGCTCCCTTCACTCTGGAATAAAATCCCAGTCCAGGTTAGGCAGAGTCCCTCATTGACTCTCTTCAAGAGGAATCTTGATGAGTGGATGGGAGATCGTAGGTTTACCCCGGGTATCACTTCTGTGTCACTGTTAGACAGAGGCACAGTATACTAACCTCGAAAAACGGCATAGCAAAATAAATGTAAAATGGGTGGCGAAAGCCAAACACATTCTGGCTAGGCTTATAAATGAGGAAACAAACAAAGGCCAGCAAAACGGTTCCAAAGGCTTTATTGGAATAAAGTAGGTGCCGAAAGCACCATAATACTCTCACCACAACAGAAAAATATATTAAAACATAACCTCAAACTAGTTTCGGTGGAACACCTTCTTCAGTGAGGACAGATAACAAAGACAACCTCCATTGAGCACACTCCATATATATATGTAATTCCATAGCCAATTAACAAATGGCTTTCACTTAACTACATGTGATTAATTTAAAGTGTGCAGAACCTTTGTTGAGTAAAATGCACTCCCCATAGTGTGATGATCTAGTCAGATATTCAAAACACTAAATATGATGTAATATTAATAACCATATAAACTTAAATAAATAAACAAATGTTACCAAAATATAATGTATAATACAAATATAAGGTAAATTATAAATGGTCATTTAGTCCAGGTGGGAATAGAGCCCCCAAATGTATAATCCAGTATTTTTCTTTGTTACTAAGAATGCTTGGCCAACCCAACTGATTTTGTCTATTCCCCTGTATTTTGTCAATGACCGTGAATATAAATTTAGCAGATGGATGTTTAATAGAATGTTGGTATAAGGCATTACTGATTTTAATATTCCGAATATCACTTCGATGTTCACCTATTCTGATTCTGAGAGACCGTGAGGTTTTACCCACATAGAAAGCTTGGCAATGGCATGTAGCTAAATAAATCACCCAACTGGATGAACAATTGGCAAAGATACGAGTATCAAATATCTTGCTAGTATTGGCACTAGAAAATTGTTTAATTTTATTGACATTTCCACAAGAAGAACAATGACCACAAGGGAACGTCCCCAAAAGTTCATCCCCAGTGATAGTAAGTTGTCTATATGTGGCACCCCCACTATCCCGATGTTTATAGTGGGAAAATAGCATGCCCAAAGTTTTCCCCCTTCTGTAGGAAATAGAACATTGTTCAGTCAATATATGACGAAGATGGTCATTAGCCATAAGTATATTCCAATTATTGTTCAACACATTTCTAATAAGTTGGTGATTTTTCCCAAAAGTGGTAATAAATCTTATGGTATCATCCATAACACCGTCCTTCTTTTTGTATCGTAAAAGATCCGATCTCTCATGTTGATCTGTCCACACCCTTGCTCTAGAGATGTCCCTATACAAGTAACCTCTATCCAAAAATCTATTGTTTAAATCCTGTTTAGAGTCCTCATAGTCCACCAAGGATGAATTAATACGTTTAATGCGTAAATATTGTGATTTTGGAATATTGCGGATGGTGTGACGTGGGTGCATGCTTGAAGAGTGTAATAATGTGTTGAACTGTGGGTATTTCCTATATATTTTTGTATTCAGGGTATTATCCTCATTACGATATACCGTAACATCCAAAAAGTCAATAGTTGACTTATGATATGTTATCGAAAATTCAATACCCCAAATATTATTATTCAAATGTTCCACAAATTCCAACAAGTAGCTAACATCCGCACGCCACACCATCCAGCAATCATCAAGATAGCGTCTCCAAATGTCCATCTCAACTAAATAAATGTTATGCAGGGGATCGTAAATAAGACATTCCTCCAAGTATGCCATAAAAAGATCGGCATATATTGGGGCAAAGGAGGCCCCCATGGCTGTACCTCTCAATTGCCAATAACAATCACCCTGAAAGAAAAAAACATTCTTGTTGAGGACATGCTCAGACATACATACTAGTAACGTATTAAATCCTGGTGGATAGAGATCAGCTTTTTGAAGCCAATAGTCCAAAGCCTGTAGGCCGGCCCAGTGTGGAATACTGGTATACAACGATTTCACATCTAAAGTACACATGATCCATTCCGGATCCAGTTGGGTATCAACAATGATATTAAGAAATTCAGTTGTATCCTGTATACGGGCTCTGACCATAGGCAATAGTGGCTTTAAATATGATGTTAGGAATACAGATAGAGGCTCGGTAAGGGATCCATGTCCCGACACAATGGGTCTCCCAGGGGGAGTAGTGATAGATTTATGGATTTTTGGTAACAAATATAGAATTTGTTTTTGTGGATCATTGACTTGAAGATGTTGAGCAGTCTTCTGTGAAATAATTCCTTCTTGTACAGCTTCTTGAATAAACTGATCTATATCTTGTTTGAAGCGAAGAGTCAGATCTACCCCCATGTGCATGTAGCACTTGGTATCTGACAATTGTTTTAGTCCTTCCTGTACATAATAATCAGTATTCAAAACAACCACTGCACCCCCTTTGTCCGCTTGAATTATTACTATTTTATGATTTTGTCTCAATTCCGAGAGAGCTTGTCTCTCCAAAGAAGTAATGTTGTCTTGAGCTATGTTAGTATCAAAGTGTGGAAAATGTAAGTCCCTCAATACTGCTTGTTGGAAAATCCCTACATTTTTATTCATAGGAGGTTGAAATGTTGATTTTTTAAAAGTGAAATCAGTAGATCTTTGAGTAGAAGAGTTATTCTGATCATTGAAAAAGATTTTTAAATTCAGTTTCCTACAAAATTCCAACACATCAACAGATACCGAATAATAGTCAGAAAAGAAGCTGGGAACAAAACCCAATCCTTTATTGAGAATACAGTGTTGTTCCTTTGTAAGTATATGATCAGACAGGTTTAAAACATTATCAAATGGTTCAGCTATTTGTTCAACAGTGCCTGAACTAGCCCTGTCATGGAATCTGTATTTATGTCTACCCTTGTGTTTCCTCCCCCCTCGGGATTGCCCAACATGTCTAAAGGGAACTTGGATTGAGTTTTCTTTTTAAGTGGTGATTGAACACTGGTACCTCCCTCGCTGTCAGTATAGGATGACTCCTCCTCTGATGTACTGGTATAGCTTAGGTCATGTTGTTTCAAAATAGACCTAGGTCTTTTCTTTGATCTTCCTCCACTCACCCCTGATCCCAAATCCTTGAATCGCACACTTCTTTGGACTTGAATGGGTTGACCTCTCTCATAATCATGTGTATCCCTAGAAAATTTTTTAAGTTTTCTTTCTTTAACCATATTATCATAGGTCGTCAATTCCCTAGACAACCGATCAACACAACTAGAATATTTAGCACTAGATTTATAGTTTTGGCAATCCGTACTTAAATCTTGGACCTCCTTGAGCAAGAGATCTACTGTTCTCTCATAATAATCTAATAGAATTTTTACAAATACCATTGATCCCTTCCTTAGGGCATCATCCCATTCCTCTGTTAACCTCTGTTCAGATCTGCCTACAAGAGGATGAAGCTTAATACGTAGACCTCTCGGTGCCAAATTCTTGTGAAAATAGGCTTTGAACAACCTCAAATGCCAAATGTTTGCTCTGAGGCCCTTAAGGCCTTTTTCTAGCTTACGGAATGCCAAGTCACAACCCCCCTCACTGTTAGGGTTGTTTTTGCTTGGGTTGTTGCTTGGGATATCTTCCAAGCCAAATATGGCTATGTCTTCCCTATCAGCACACAACCCATGTAATATTTGGTCTAAATCCATAATAAAATTCAATGTGTTGACCGGATATCCAAGGAAGAGACCCTATATGGGGATACAATAGATTCAAGGATAAGAGAAAAGGCAAGGAAGGTCTACTTGTTAATATAAGTTATTAATCATATAACACAATCATAAGGCTAGTTTTCGTAGGTCATCCAATAATAATATATAACAGACAGCAAGGGAATAAAGTCACCCAACGACTGTACACAAATGCAATGATGTTACATACACCCTTAGTTTACCTTGAAATATTAGACATCTTAAATTTACAAAGATTTAACAAAAGAAAACTTAGTAATCACACCTGACAGAAAATACCAAGATGTATGTACCTTAAACTAAAAATGTAATCCCCTAACCACAAACAATGGTCTATTGATAGAATATAATGAAACAACTCACAACATTCAATAGGCGTACAGTGATTGGTAAAACTGCTATCCAACTAACATAATAAACAGAGTACACTACTAAAAGTTATGAAGGGCCCATCAATTATTGTAGATATTTCCATCCAATCACTGTATGAATTTATACAGTGGCCAATCTGTGTAGCTACAAAAGTTATATATTATTAGTTCACTTTAAATTATAGGAACCAAGAATATATAGTTATGACAAAACTGCGATATGTCCTTGACCCACAATGGAAGGGTATGTAAAAAGTTGTGATAAATATCTGCAGTATCTATATGTATACCTTCAATGACCAAAATTGAGGTGACTATACTCGTGAAACAAATAGAAACAAAAAAACAGTAGGTCAGATATATATATATATATATGCATACAGTCCCAACAAAAAATATCACAAGACACTTTTATGTTTCATCAAAAATGTGTCAAGCATTAATGCAATAAGTAGTTTGAAAGAATCAAGTCTACTTCCAACCTGTATACAATTAACCATTGCAATAAACATATGACCCTGTGTCTCTATATAAGTTATTGTTTCTATGTTGAGATAATAAACTCTTATAGTACTTTGGTCAACTGACTGGTTAATATAAGAAAAAAGTCACCAATTCAAGTGTGCATATATCTATGTAGAAAGCAACGAAATATGTAACCTACTTGTAAAGAAACAGCAAAGCCCTTTCTTTAAATACTCCCCATATACATATAGTCCATACAAATGAACAAGGGTACATGTGTCATAAGCATTAGTCCAAAAGAAGACTTAATATTTGCCTATTAACAAAGTCCCCAAAAAAACATGTGTCCATAATATGGATAGCATAATATATTGTCTATGTTATAAAAAATAAACTGTTGTGATACTAAAACAGTACTTACATGTCGACTGACTAGCCAATGTATATAGAAAATCACAATTCAAGTATACATATATCGATGTAAAGAGCAACAAAATGTGTAACTCCCTTCTGCAAAGACAGCGCCCCTTCTTTACAAATTCTCCCATATACATGTGGTCATAAGTCCATACACATGAACAGAACTACATATATCATAAACATTAGTCCAAAAAAGACTTAGTATTTATCTAAAGTCCCATAAGAACATATGTCCATAATATAAACGGCGTAATATGTTTTCAATAATATCCACAATGAAGGGAAGAAAAAAGTTCCAAATGTTCAAATTCTCAAAAAATGAGAATGATAAAATATACAGAACAGTTGTAAATAGTCACCGTAGCTCTGTAGGCCTGATGTTCCTGTATGGTGACTTCTCGCGATGTAAATTCACATTTAAACATTGGTTCCACATAAAAAAGCACCATCCCATAAAGTTGTAATCCACATAAGAAATGGCTGATGTTACAATCCTACTAATCCAAGAATGTCCCGATCCAAAAAGAGTCCCAATGTACAAATCATATAATGAATCCAAGCAAAAGCACGTTCCTAAAGGCACACTCCCACAGAAAAAACGCCAATCCTACCAACAACCAAAGCGTATAATGCTCTACACTAGTAGGCCCAATACGCTTTGTTAATAGCGTTTCTGCGAAGTCACCTTAATAGTGCAATTATTGTGAACAGCATATAAATCAGACATAGTAATAAACCAGTATACAGTCCCTTATAAGAAACATTCCAATAGTCTATCTAGGTGACCAAAATATACCATCCAATATGGTGATGTTCACGCTTTTCTAGTCGCAAAAAGCACAACTGTCGATTACACACAGAGCGCTCTAAATATAAAAAATGCCAAAGTATATGGAAAACAGTCACCCTTGCTTGCGATCCACAACTGGGAAGTGCAATGAGTCAAAAAAGATCCTCGGTGAATGGAGAAAAATCCAATTTGTCAGAGGAGAGGAGTCATCTCACCAACAGCCAGGGAACCAGCGCCAACAGCGAGGAAAACACGTCAATGGCACACAAACCCACGCACGTTCAAGCTTGCACGGCCCAACATCATCTGAGGAAACAAACAAAGGCCAGCAAAACGGTTCCAAAGGCTTTATTGGAATAAAGTAGGTGCCAAAAGCACCATAATACTCTCACCACAACAGAAAAATATATTAAAACATAACCTCAAACTAGTTTCGGTGGAACACCTTCTTCAGTGAGGACAGATAACAAAGACAAACTCCATTGAGCACACTCCATATATATATGTAATTCCATAGCCAATTAACAAATGGCTTTCACTTAACTACATGTGATTAATTTAAAGTGTGCAGAACCTTTGTTGAGTAAAATGCACTCCCCATAGTGTGATGATCTAGTCAGATATTCAAAACACTAAATATGATGTAATATTAATAACCATATAATCTTAAATAAATAAACAAATGTTACCAAAATATAATGTATAATACAAATATAAGGTAAATTATAAATGGTCATTTAGTCCAGGTGGGAATAGAGCCCCCAAATGTATAATCCAGTATTTTTCTTTGTTACTAAGAATGCTTGGCCAACCCAACTGATTTTGTCTATTCCCCTGTATTTTGTCAATGACCGTGAATATAAATTTAGCAGATGGATGTTTAATAGAATGTTGGTATAAGGCATTACTGATTTTATGATTCCGAATATCATAAACATAAACAAAAACTATAAACATCGGGATAGTGGGGGTGCCACATATAGACAACTTACTATCACTGGGGATGAACTTTTGGGGACGTTCCCTTGTGGTCATTGTTCTTCTTGTGGAAATGTCAATAAAATTAAACAATTTTCTAGTGCCAATACTAGCAAGATATTTGATACTCGTATCTTTGCCAATTGTTCATCCAGTTGGTTGATTTATTTAGCTACATGCCATTGCCAAGCTTTCTATGTGGGTAAAACCTCACGGTCTCTCAGAATCAGAATAGGTGAACATCGAAGTCATATTCGGAATCATAAAATCAGTAATGCCTTATACCAACATTCTATTAAACATCCATCTGCTAAATTTATATTCACGGTCATTGACAAAATAGAGGGGAATAGACAAAATCAGTTGGGTTGGCCAAGCATTCTTAGTAACAAAGAAAAATACTGGATTATACATTTGGGGGCTCTATTCCCACCTGGACTAAATGACCATTTATAATTTACCTTATATTTGTATTATACATTATATTTTGGTAACATTTGTTTATTTATTTAAGATTATATGGTTATTAATATTACATCATATTTAGTGTTTTGAATATGTGACTAGATCATCACACTATGGGGAGTGCATTTTACTCAACAAAGGTTCTGCACACTTTAAATTAATCACATGTAGTTAAGTGAAAGCCATTTGTTAATTGGCTATGGAATTACATATATATATGGAGTGTGCTCAATGGAGTTTGTCTTTGTTATCTGTCCTCACTGAAGAAGGTGTTCCACCGAAACTAGTTTGAGGTTATGTTTTAATATATTTTTCTGTTGTGGTGAGAGTATTATGGTGCTTTCAGCACCTACTTTATTCCAATAAAGCCTTTGGAACCGTTTTGCTGGCCTTTGTTTGTTTCCTCAGATGATGTTGGGCCGTGCAAGCTTGAACGTGCGTGGGTTTGTGTGCCATTGACGTGTTTTCCTCACTGTTGGCGCTGGTTCCCTGGCTGTTGGTGAGATGACTCCTCTCCCCTGACAAATTGGATTTTTCTCCATTCACCGAGGATCTTTTTTGACTCATTGCACTTCCCAGTTGCGGATCGCAAGCAAGGGTGACTGTTTTCCACATACTTTGGCATTTTTTATATTTAGAGCGCTCTGTGTGTAATCGACAGTTGTGCTTTTTGCGACTAGAAAAGCGTGAACATCACCATATTGGATGGTATATTTTGGTCGCCTAGATAGACTATTGGAATGTTTCTTATAAGGGACTGTATACTGGTTTATTACTATGTCTGATTTATATGCTGTTCACAATAATTGCACTATTAAGGTGACTTCGCAGAAACGCTATTAACAAAGCGTATTGGGCCTACTAGTGAAGAGCATTATACGCTTTGGTTGTTGGTAGGATTGGCGTTTTTTCTGTGGGAGTGTGCCTTTAGGAACGTGCTTTTGCTTGGATTCATTATATGATTTGTACATTGGGACTCTTTTAGGATCGGGACATTCTTGGATTAGTAGGATTGTAACATCAGCCATTTCTTATGTGGATTACAACTTTATGGGATGGTGCTTTTTTATGTGGAATCAATGTTTAAATGTGAATTTACATCGCGAGAAGTCACCATACAGGAACATCAGGCCTACGGAGCTACGGTGACTATTTACAACTGTTCTGTATATTTTATCATTCTCATTTTTTGAGAATTTGAACATTTGGAACTTTTTTCTTCCCTTCATTGTGGATATTATTGAAAACATATTACGCCGTTTATATTATGGACATATGTTCTTATGGGACTTTAGATAAATACTAAGTCTTTTTTGGACTAATGTTTATGATATATGTAGTTCTGTTCATGTGTATGGACTTATGACCACATGTATATGGGAGAATTTGTAAAGAAGGGGCGCTGTCTTTGCAGAAGGGAGTTACACATTTTGTTGCTCTTTACATCGATATATGTATACTTGAATTGTGATTTTCTATATACATTGGCTAGTCAGTCGACATGTAAGTACTGTTTTAGTATCACAACAGTTTATTTTTTATAACATAGACAATATATTATGCTATCCATATTATGGACACATGTTTTTTTGGGGACTTTGTTAATAGGCAAATATTAAGTCTTCTTTTGGACTAATGCTTATGACACATGTACCCTTGTTCATTTGTATGGACTATATGTATATGGGGAGTATTTAAAGAAAGGGCTTTGCTGTTTCTTTACAAGTAGGTTACATATTTCGTTGCTTTCTACATCGATATATGCACACTTGAATTGGTGACTTTTTTCTTATATTAACCAGTCAGTTGACCAAAGTACTATAAGAGTTTATTATCTCAACATAGAAACAATAACTTATATAGAGACACAGGGTCATATGTTTATTGCAATGGTTAATTGTATACAGGTTGGAAGTAGACTTGATTCTTTCAAACTACTTATTGCATTAATGCTTGACACATTTTTGATGAAACATAAAAGTGTCTTGTGATATTTTTTGTTGGGACTGTATGCATATATATATATCTGACCTACTGGTTTTTTGTTTCTATTTGTTTCACGGGTATAGTCACCTCAATTTTGGTCATTGAAGGTATACATATAGATACTGCAGATATTTATCACAACTTTTTACATACCCTTCCATTGTGGGTCAAGGACATATCGCAGTTTTGTCATAACTATATATTCTTGGTTCCTATAATTTAAAGTGAACTAATAATATATAACTTTTGTAGCTGCACAGATTGGCCACTGTATAAATTCATACAGTGATTGGATGGAAATATCTACAATAATTGATGGGCCCTTCATAACTTTTAGTAGTCTACTCTGTTTATTATGTTAGTTGGATAGCAGTTTTACCAATCACTGTACGCCTATTGAATGTTGTGAGTTGTTTCATTATATTCTATCAATAGACCATTGTTTGTGGTTAGGGGATTACATTTTTAGTTTAAGGTACATACATCTTGGTATTTTCTGTCAGGTGTGATTACTAAGTTTTCTTTTGTTTAATCTTTGTAAATTTAAGATGTCTAATATTTCAAGGTAAACTAAGGGTGTATGTAACATCATTGCATTTGTGTACAGTCATTGGGTGACTTTATTCCCTTGCTGTCTGTTATATATTATTATTGGATGACCTACGAAAACTAGCCTTATGATTGTGTTATATGATTAATAACTTATATTAACAAGTAGACCTTCCTTGCCTTTTCTCTTATCCTTGAATCTATTGTATCCCCATATAGGGTCTCTTCCTTGGATATCCGGTCAACACATTGAATTTTATTATGGATTTAGACCAAATATTACATGGGTTGTGTGCTGATAGGGAAGACATAGCCATATTTGGCTTGGAAGATATCCCAAGCAACAACCCAAGCAAAAACAACCCTAACAGTGAGGGGGGTTGTGACTTGGCATTCCGTAAGCTAGAAAAAGGCCTTAAGGGCCTCAGAGCAAACATTTGGCATTTGAGGTTGTTCAAAGCCTATTTTCACAAGAATTTGGCACCGAGAGGTCTACGTATTAAGCTTCGTCCTCTTGTAGGCAGATCTGAACGGAGGTTAACAGAGGAATGGGATGATGCCCTAAGGAAGGGATCAATGGTATTTGTAAAAATTCTATTAGATTATTATGAGAGAACAGTAGATCTCTTGCTCAAGGAGGTCCAAGATTTAAGTACGGATTGCCAAAACTATAAATCTAGTGCTAAATATTCTAGTTGTGTTGATCGGTTGTCTAGGGAATTGACGACCTATGATAATATGGTTAAAGAAAGAAAACTTAAAAAATTTTCTAGGGATACACATGATTATGAGAGACGTCAACCCTTTCAAGTCCAAAGAAGTGTGCGATTCAAGGATTTGGGATCAGGGGTGAGTGGAGGAAGATCAAAGAAAAGACCTAGGTCTATTTTGAAACAACATGACCTAAGCTATACCAGTACATCAGGGGAGGAGTCATCCTATACTGACAGCGAGGGAGGTACCAGTGTTCAATCACCACTTAAAAAGAAAACTCAATCCAAGTTCCCTTTAGACATGTTGGGCAATCCCGAGGGGGGAGGAAACACAAGGGTAGACATAAATACAGATTCCATGACAGGGCTAGTTCAGGCACTGTTGAACAAATAGCTGAACCATTTGATAATGTTTTAAACCTGTCTGATCATATACTTACAAAGGAACAACACTGTATTCTCAATAAAGGATTGGGTTTTGTTCCCAGCTTCTTTTCTGACTATTATTCGGTATCTGTTGATGTGTTGGAATTTTGTAGGAAACTGAATTTAAAAATCTTTTTCAATGATCAGAATAACTCTTCTACTCAAAGATCTACTGATTTCACGTTTAAAAAGTCAACATTTCAACCTCCTATGAATAAAAATGTAGGGATTTTCCAACAAGCAGTATTGAGGGACTTACATTTTCCACACTTTGATACTAACATAGCTCAAGACAACATTACTTCTTTGGAGAGACAAGCTCTCTCGGAATTGAGACAAAATCATAAAATAATAATAATTCAAGCAGACAAAGGGGGTGCAGTGGTTGTTTTGAATACTGATTATTATGTACAGGAAGGACTAAAACAATTGTCAGATACCAAGTGCTACATGCACATGGGGGTAGATCTGACTCTTCGCTTCAAACAAGATATAGATCAGTTTATTCAATAAGCTGTACAAGAAGGAATTATTTCACAGAAGACTGCTCAACATCTTCAAGTCAATGATCCACAAAAACAAATTCTATATTTGTTACCAAAAATCCATAAATCTATCACTACTCCCCCTGGGAGACCCATTGTGTCGGGACATGGATCCCTTACCGAGCCTCTATCTGTATTCCTAACATCATATTTAAAGCCACTATTGCCTATGGTCAGAGCCCGTATACAGGATACAACTGAATTTCTTAATATCATTGTTGATACCCAACTGGATCCGGAATGGATCATGTGTACTTTAGATGTGAAATTGTTGTATACCAGTATTCCACACTGGGCCGGCCTACAGGCTTTGGACTATTGGCTTCAAAAAGCTGATCTCTATCCACCAGGATTTAATACGTTACTAGTATGTATGTCTGAGCATGTCCTCAACAAGAATGTTTTTTTCTTTCAGGGTGATTGTTATTGGCAATTGAGAGGTACAGCCATGGGCGCCTCCTTTGCCCCAATATATGCCGATCTTTTTATGGCATACTTGGAGGAATGTCTTATTTACGATCCCCTGCATAACATTTATTTAGTTGAGATGGACATTTGGAGACGCTATCTTGATGATTGCTGGATGGTGTGGCGTGCGGATGTTAGCTACTTGTTGGAATTTGTGGAACATTTGAACAATAATATTTGGGGTATTGAATTTTCGATAACATATCATAAGTCAACTATTGACTTTTTGGATGTTACAGTATATCGTAATGAGGATAATACCCTGAATACAAAAATATATAGGAAATACCCACAGTTCAACACATTATTACACTCTTCAAGCATGCACCCACGTCACACCATCCGCAATATTCCAAAATCACAATATTTACGCATTAAACGTATTAATTCATCCTTGGTGGACTATGAGGATGCTAAACAGGATTTAAACAATAGATTTTTGGATAGAGGTTACTTGTATAGGGACATCTCTAGAGCAAGGGTGTGGACAGATCAACATGAGAGATCGGATCTTTTACGATACAAAAAGAAGGATGGTGTTATGGATGATACCATAAGATTTATTACCACTTTTGGGAAAAATCACCAACTTATTAGAAATGTGTTGAACAATAATTGGAATATACTTATGGCTAATGACCATCTTCGTCATATATTGACTGAACAATGTTCTATTTCCTACAGGAGGGGGAAAACTTTGGGCATGCTATTTTCCCACTATAAACATCGGGATAGTGGGGGTGCCACATATAAACAACTTACTATCACTGGGGATGAACTTTTGGGGACGTTCCCTTGTGGTCATTGTTCTTCTTGTGGAAATGTCAATAAAATTAAACAATTTTCTAGTGCCAATACTAGCAAGATATTTGATACTCGTATCTTTGCCAATTGTTCATCCAGTTGGGTGATTTATTTAGCTACATGCCATTGCCAAGCTTTCTATGTGGGTAAAACCTCACGGTCTCTCAGAATCAGAATAGGTGAACATCGAAGTGATATTCGGAATCATAAAATCAGTAATGCCTTATACCAACATTCTATTAAACATCCATCTGCTAAATTTATATTCACGGTCATTGACAAAATACAGGGGAATAGACAAAATCAGTTGGGTTGGCCAAGCATTCTTAGTAACAAAGAAAAATACTGGATTATACATTTGGGGGCTCTATTCCCACCTGGACTAAATGACCATTTATAATTTACCTTATATTTGTATTATACATTATATTTTGGTAACATTTGTTTATTTATTTAAGATTATATGGTTATTAATATTACATCATATTTAGTGTTTTGAATATCTGACTAGATCATCACACTATGGGGAGTGCATTTTACTCAACAAAGGTTCTGCACACTTTAAATTAATCACATGTAGTTAAGTGAAAGCCGTTTGTTAATTGGCTATGGAATTACATATATATATGGAGTGTGCTCAATGGAGTTTGTCTTTGTTATCTGTCCTCACTGAAGAAGGTGTTCCACCGAAACTAGTTTGAGGTTATGTTTTAATATATTTTTCTGTTGTGGTGAGAGTATTATGGTGCTTTTGGCACCTACTTTATTCCAATAAAGCCTTTGGAACCATTTTGCTGGCCTTTGTTTGTTTCCTCAGATGATGTTGGGCCGTGCAAGCTTGAACGTGCGTGGGTTTGTGTGCCATAGCCTTATAAATGCCCTAGGGCAGATAGCCTAGTATGAACCTATGAACCTATGAACCTATGAGTCAGCTCAGTACTTAGTACTCAGGATCATATGATTCCAAGAGATTACTAGGCTTATGGACCTGGAGGTCATTTTAAGCATAGTCACTTCAACTGCATGTTATGCCATAAAGGTACTAGTCGTTACCCAAGATTGCATTTAGTGAAAACTGCCCCTGTCCAGGAGGGTTGTGGGCATTATTCCCCGGTAAGAATTTACAGTGCCCCACCCACTCATTCAGGTTCCTCTTGAACAGTGTCATAGAGGTGCTCTGTTTCACATGAATTGGTAGCCTGTTCCAAAGGCTTTCTTTAATGAAAGACCTCTGAAGTCAGGTATGATCTGCTATGCACATGCTCAGAACTGAATTTCTTCTGCAATGCTAAGGCATCTGAGATCAGATAAGTTCTGCTATTCATCATCTCAGAATTAATTGTTTCCTGAAATGAAAGCTTCTGAAGTAAACTAAATCCCAGTATGTACCAGCTCTGAACTGATTCCTTTCTCCACTGAAAGGCCTAAGTGGCCACATAAGTCCAGATATTCATCAGTTCAGAGCCGATTGCTTTCTGCAGAAAAAGGCCTCTAAGTTCATGCAAGTCCAGCTACTCAGAAAGACTGAACTGACTGCTTTCTGTTACCAAGTACATCTGAGGTCAAGAAATTCCTGCTACACACCAGCTCTAAACTAACTGCTTTCTGCAACCAAAAACCTCTAATGTCATGGAAGTTCACTCCAGCTCTGAACTGACTGCTTTCTGCAACCACAAGCTCTTTTAGGTCTGGTAAGTCCTGCTATGTATCATGATTGCTTTCTGCATCCAAAGACCTCTGAGATCGCATATGACCTACTACGTACCAGCTCAGAATTGAGTGCTTTCATCAATGAAAGGCCTAATGGCCAGGTAAGATCTGCTAGCCTCCAGCTCAGAACTGATTGCTTTCTGCAACAAAGGTTCTCGGAGTCAGGTAAGTCCCAGAATTCACCAGAATGGAATTGATTGTTTCTTGCAACGAAAGTCCCTGAGGTGAAATAAGTTATACCACGCAAAAACTCTAAAGTGATTCCTTTCTGCAATGATGTCACATAAGTCCAGCTATGCACCACCTCAGAACTGACTGCTTTCTGCAAGAAAGGTCATCTGAGTACGTGTGAATTCCACTATGCATACTGTTCCTCTGAGTACTTGTGAATCCCACTACTCACACTGTCTAAACTGACTGCTTTCTGCTTCCAAGGACTTGTAATCAACTAAATCATATAGCATCTCTCTGCCAAAATGGTCTTTCAGGTCAGGTAAGTCCCAATATGTACCGACTCTAAGCCTTTTACTTTTTTCAGCAAAGGGTCACTGAAGTCTTGTAAGTTCCTTTATGAGAAATCCCTAAACCAAATGCTTTCAACAGCAAAAAGCCTTTAATGACAGGTAAGTCTTGCTATGCACAAGCTCTGAACTGACAACTTTCTTCAGCCAAGAGCCATTGAGATCAGATACATTCTGCTGCACACCAGGTTTAAACTGATTGTTTTCGGCAACAAAGGGCCTGTCCATTCAGGTAAGTCCTGCTACACACTAGCACTAAGGTAATTGCTTTCTACAACCAAGGGTTTCTAAGGTTAGATAAGTTCCATTCCACTCCAGCTCTAAAATGATTGCTTTCTGCATTAAAGAAGCCATGAGGTCAAATATGTTCCCTATGAACCACTTCATAACTGAATAGTTTCTACAATGAATGCCCTCTGAAGTCATGTATAATCTACTATGCACAAACTCAGAACTGGTTGTTTTCTGCAAATAAAGTGCCTCTGAATTCAAGTTCTGCCATGCACCATCTCAGAACCGATTGCTTCCTGAAATGAAAGCTTCTGAGGTAAAGTAAGTTACAGTATGCCATACCACTAAACTGATTCCTTTCTGCAATGTAAGGCTTCAGAGGTCACATAAGTCCAGCTATGGGCCTGCTCAGAGCTGATTGCTTTCTGCAAAAAAAGGCCTCTCAGTGCATGCGGGTCCAGCTACTCACAAACTCTGTACTGACTGCTTTCTGCTACCATGGTCATCTGAGGTCAGATAAGTTCACATCTATATTACAAGATCGAAACTTTAATCGAATAACTAAAGATCGATTTTGTAATATTGAAACCTAAAAATGTTGAACGGCCGATTTAACCCAGGGAAACACTTCCCTTGGCCGCATAGAAAAAAAAAAACTTTAAAACTCAATTCAAGTGGAGGCTTCACACCCCACCCCACCCCCCGATGTGGGGGGGGGGGTTGTGCCTGCCACCCCCCCCTAACTAAATATACCAACTCCGAGATCGCTCCAAATTGGATAAAAGGGCATAATCCACATAATGGCCAAGGGAAGTGTTTCCCTCGGTTAAATCTGCCATTCAACACTTTTAGGTTTCGATATTATAAGATCGATCTTTAGTTATTCAATTAACTAAAGTTTCAATATTGTAATATAGACCCATAAGTTCTGATAAGCACCAGCTCTAAACTAATTGCTTTCTACAACTCAGGGCCTCTAGTAAATCCCGCTTCTCACCCGCTCAAAATTAAATGCCTTCTGCTAGGAAATGCTTATGAGATAAGGTAAGACCTGCTACTCTACATTTATAAACTGATCACTTTCAATGATAAACAGTGTCTGAGTTCAAGTAAGTCTTGCTACGATCCTCCTCTAAATTGATTGCTTTCTGCAACCAAGAGCTTCTAATGTCAGGCAAGTCCCATTACACTTCAGCTCTAAACTGACCTGCTTTCTGTAACTAGGGGCTTTTCAGGTCTGGTAAGTCTTGCTATGTATCAGGATTGCTTTCCGCATCCAAGGACCTCTGAGATCACATACTACCTTCTATGCACCAGCTTAGTACTGAGTGCTTTCATCAACAAAAGCCCTGTAAGATTAGGTAAGATCTTTAAAGCACCAGCTCAGAACTAATTGCTTTCTGTAACAAAGGTCCTCTGAGGCAGGTAAGTCCTGTTATGCACCAGTGTGGAATTGATTACTTTCTGTAATGAAAGTTTCTGAGTTTAAGTAAGTCACACTATTCACTAACTCTAAACTGATTCCTTTCTCTAATGAAGGTCCCCTGAAGTCACATAAGTCCAGCTATGCACTAGCTCAGAACTGATTGCTTCTGCCAGGAAGTTCCTCTGAGTATATATAAATCCCACTACTTACAAGCTCTGAACAGACTGTGTTCTACTACCAAGGATGTCTGAGGTCAGGTAAATCATTCTAGACACCAGTTCTCTGCAAAAATGTCTTTGATTTCATGTAAGTCCTAGTATACTTCAGCTCTAATCCTTTTGCTTTCTCCAAAAAAAGAGATTAGGTAAGTCTGGCTATGCACCAGTCTGAAACTGCTTTTAGCAACAAAATGCCTTTCTGGGCAGGTAAGTTCCCTTAAGTACCAGCTCAGAACTGATTGCTTTCTACAACTCAGGGCCTTTGAGGTTAAGTAGGTCCCACAATGCTTCAAGCTTAAATTGCTTTCTTCACTGAAGATATCTGAGGTTACAAAAGTCCCATTTTCTAGCAGTTTTAAACTGACTTCTTTCTGCAACAAAGGGCCTCTGAGGTCAAGTAAGTCCCTCTACATGCCTGCTCTAAACCACATATCTTCTGACACTAAAGGCCACTAACGTGGGTATGTCTCTCTACACACAAGCTCTAAACTGATTCCTTTCCATAACAAAGAGCCACTGAAGTCAGGTAAGTACTGCCATGTACTAGCCATAAAATGACTGCTTTCTACAATGAAGATCCTCTGAGTTCAGGTAACTTCCTCTATTGCAGTATCTCAAATCTAATTGCCTTCTAGAAAGAACAACCACAGACATCAGGTAAATTCTGCTACATGCCCACTTTAAAGCAATGCTTTCTGTTACTAAGGGCCTTTGAAGACAGGTAAGTCCTTTTCCGTGCCAGCTTTAAATTGACTGCTTTCTACAATAAAGGACCTCAGGTAAGTCCATTTATGGACAAGCTTGGAACTAATTGTTTTCTGAAGCAAAGGGCCAATGTGGCTAATTAAGTCCCACTATGCAGCAGCTATAAGCTGATTGCTTTCCAAAACAAATGGCTTCTGATGTCAGGTAAGTCCCACTATGCACAAGCCCTAAATTGATTACTTTTGCAATGATGGGCTTCTTAAGTCAATAATTCCTGCTGCACAACAGCTCAAATCTGATTGCTTTCAGAAATAGTAGGCTACTGTGGAGAGGTAATCCGTACTATGCACAAGCTCTAAACGAATTAATTTCTGCAGCAACAATCCCTGTTATACAACAGCTCTAAACTGATTAGTTTTTGCAATGAAGGGCCTTTGAGATCACATATGCCTTGCTATCACTAGCTGTTAAACTGATTTCTTTCTGCAGCAAATGGCCTCTGTGGTTAGATAATTATTCATCTGGTCTAAACTGAATTTTTTACTCAATGAGTAGCCTCTAAGGTCAGGTAAACCCTGTTAAGTAGCTTTGATGGGAATGGACCCCATTTGTAAGTCAAGATATGTTTAAAGTTCATGAAATTAGTATTGTTTCAATCTTTGATGTTAGCCAGAAGTGATCTCTGCAGCACCTCCAATGTGCCCAGTAATGACTCCTGCAATTCATACAGAGTTACATGTATCAGTAACATATCTAAGTGCGATTGCACATTCTTTTTATATAAGACCTGTTGCTCTTACTACTGGAACTGTCTGGGTATCCTTCTTCCACATTTTCCTCATTTCTGCATGCAAATCCTGGTATTTTATGACTTTGTGTCTCTCTCTGTATGTAAGACAGTCACTGAGTGTAGTAATTTCAATGCTCAGTGCTACTTTTGTTTTCTTTTTATGGACTACTATATCTGGTTTTCTCAGATCTATTTTTTTAACTGTTGGTAGTGCGTGATCTCATGTGATACAAACTTCATCATTTTCTATAATGGATTGTGGCTCGTGTTTCCATTGTTTTTTCAGCCACTTCAATATTATAGTGTTTGCATAATCCCCAATGCAATAATCTTGCCACATTATTATGCCTTTTAGTATACAGTCCTCCTGCTATTAATATATCACAACCAGCAACAAGATGTGTGACTGTTTCTAATTCTGTTTTAAAAAAAACTACATTTGTCTGTTTCTCCCACATGTTTAATGGAGTTGGTAAACCAACAAGTATGTAGTCCACTGCTTGGGCTGCCAGTATTAACCTTTCACCTTTTGGTTTAAATTCACCTCTCTTTAAACATTCCTGTGTTCAGTCCTGATCAACATGAGGGTTGTTCCAAGAGTTTTCTATACTAGCATCTATATCTATGCATTTTCTACATTTCTTGACTTCACATCTGCTCCTTCACCTTATATTCTTTCTTTTGTTTTTGATACATTCATTTGCTGCCTGATTTTTATCTACTTCTGGTTTGAGTTCCATTCCTACTTGATGCCGATATGCTTCTGCTAAACCTAGCAGGGAAGTCACCTTAGATGTTTTCTCCTCATGTTTCAAAACTTTCACTACATTTGCATCTTGTGAGGTCAGCAAATATGTATGCAGTCTCATGATTACAAATCTAGACATGTAATCAATTTTGAGGAGGCGAATACCTCCTGTACGGGAATATATAATCTTGGTATGCACTGATTTTTATAAATCATTTGATGAGCATGAAACATCCTTCTTGTTTACCTATCCAACCTAACCAACACCTTTTGAGGCCAGTCACTCCAAAACCGTAAGTTAGGACAGGAAGAACAAATTGGTTTATCGCTTGGACTTTGTTCTTAGATGTCAACCCTGTTTTCAATATTAACTTAAGTCTTCTAAAATATTCCTTGCTAAGTTTTATTCACATTTGTTCATGTTTTATTGTTGATCTTTAATCAATTCCCAAATATTTATACTCTACCTCTTGCTCAAGTTCTATTATATCACATTCTTATCCCAAAATAATGTGTTCTTGGTGCTGCAGCTTTCCTGTTTTAAAGGTTTATCATTTATCAAGACCAAATGACATTCTTATATCATCTTAAAAAGTTTTAACCACTTACAGTTGCACTTTCAGTTCCTTGTCTGACAAATTATACAGTTTTAAATCATCTACAAAAAGAAGATGGGAAGTATTTACACTTTGTTGTTTTCTAGTTGCCAAATTGTAGCCCTGACCTAATCTAATAAGTAGATAGCTTAAAAGGGTAGGAGCAAGACAAAAGAGCAGTGGTGACAGAGAGTCACCCTGGAATATCCCCCTTTGAATTTTTATCCCTGGAATAATAATTTGTCATTTATCATGGCTTAACTGCAAAGTGTTTTGCCACTATTTCATGGTCGCTTTCATGTAATCGGTCAGTGTAGAGGACATCTTATACATTTTTAAGCACTATTTTATCCATGAATGTGGGATACTGTCAAATGTTTTTGTAGTCTATCCATGCCATACTTAGATTCTTCCCCTTTTTACAGTTCTCCATTATGACTTTAACAACAAATGATCCTTTGTTCCCTATGACTTTCTTTTATTATGCTTTTGTTCTATTTCCATGACTGAGTTTTCTTCTAAATGACTACTCTGTCAGCATCAATTCCAGTGTATATACATTGTTGGAAGGCAAGTTATTGGTCTATAATTTTTAGGATAGCTTGCAGGTTCACTCCTAAGTAGGAGAATTGTTTTTCCTGTTGCTAACCAGGCTGGTGTCTGTTCAGGGTGCACATAGAAATAGTTCTTACTCATGGCTAAATATTAATGCAAAGATGTTAATATTTTTTAACCAGAAGTTAAGTACTGCATCTGGGCCTGGGGTTTTCCAGTTAGGAGCTTTTCTTAACTTTTCTCTCTAGTCATTACTTCATCACATTTCATGTCCTGTACATTTGAACTTCTTATTCTTATATTCCAAAGGATCTTCACAGAGATTTCCCCAAAATGTATCTATTTCTTCTTTTTTTGGTGGTGTTTCAATTCTTTTGCCTTGTTTCCCAATTCTCTATAAAACTTTTTGGGTCATCAATAAATTCTTATTTTATACTTTTTTTTAATATTTATCTATATATCTTCTAAGTGTTTTTGTTTGTGCTGATATTTTTAGTTTATTAGTTGTGATAGTGCATGATAGATCCTGATCTGTCATAGTACTGCTTGTTGCTTTTGTCACATCTATCTTTTCGAGTATTTCCTCTTCTATACTGTTCTAACAGTGACACATCTTGTCTTAATTGCTTTATAGTTTTCTCTATTCAATACTTCCATGATGGCATTCGACTTCTCCCTTTCCTTATCCTTACTACTCTGTCTTCTTGTGGCAAGACTTTCCCCCAGATTTACTATTCCTCCATGCAGGACTAGCTAAATCCTGCACTGAGGTAGCCATTTAGGAGCAGGATGGCTGCACGCCATGCATAGTAATGAGGTGCGCTGCCTGAGCTCCTAGGCTTACATGGAGCATGTAAGAGTGCAGGGGGCATGTCTGAGAGCACAGCTCTCAGAATATATATGCCCCCAGAAGGAAGAATAGCAGAAGGGGGTAAGAAATGAGACCGCTCATAGGTGTCCGCATATCCCCACCAACAGTCCCCTTGTGTACAACAGCAACAAAAGTATACATAAATAAATTGAACAAACCATTTTATTTATTTTTTTGAATCCCATTAAAGCTAACCATAGGTGTGCAGGTGTGCCCACCGCTTAGCTACGGTTAATGCAGCTTAAATGGCTGAGGAGGATACCAAGGAAGATATATGCAAAGGAAGCAGCAGAGCAACTTTGTAGTGGGCAGAGCATTCGCCTTACGAGTAAGCATTTCCGGTTCGAGTCCCACTGCACCACTTTCCATGGCAAAGCATGTTATGAGTAATAATTATGTTGCATAACACACTAAATAACATATTTTTATGAACTGGAGTACTGCAGTAAATGCACATGTGAAGTGTCAGTGTCATAATGAATAAAGCACTAGTAAGCAGGTTTAAGCACCAATAAGCAGTAGTAAGCATATATAAGCACTAGTAAGCGAGTTTAAGCCCATTTGCATGGCGGTAAGCAATGCCTACACTGGTTAAGCAATTCAGAAGCTAACTCTCTGTAAGCAGATGTAACGGCAGGTTAGCAGTGCTTACCATCATGCAAACCCATGCAAACCCACTTACAAATGCTCAAAAGTGCCTTAATCACTCTGTATCCAATGGCCCTTGTGCTGCACATCAACAAAATAAGCAACCATGCAGGTCTGAAACCCAGGACCCTGTACTCCATAGTCACAGTAGTTAACCACCAAACCATCACAGAAGTGCAAAGGAATGAGGTATCAGCAAACAAGTCCTCACCACAGTAAAACAAAACTGAACCTGTGAAAGGAATCAGTATACAGTCATATGTTCCATAACCCACTACATAACATAACTATGTGAACTGGAGTGCAGCAGTAAGCCCAGAAGTGAGGTGTAATTGTAATAGAGTGTTGAAGTTCCCAGTAAACACAAGGACCCCATAGAGTGTGCATACACATTAATCATGGATACCAGGCATACATATAAGGTGTAATGAATAATAACTCAAGGCCAAAAAAAGAATTATAATGCAAAGTCTAATGTAAGCAACGCTAAGCAGTGCACAGGCCAGCTTAGGAGGTGTAAGCAATGTGTAGGTCAGCTAACTCATTGTGCCCAGTGGAATACCCCTTTAAACAATGCCAACCTTAGGCAAGCAGGTTTGCCTATAGCTTAGCCTTTTCAAAACCGGCCAATCACGGAAATGTGCGGGAAATCAGCCCTACTTAAACCCAAGAGGTGGGAATACATCTCATAACTGGTTGTAGCTTCCCCTTGCAGGCACTATAGCAGTAAGGGGAGAAGATGTGCACTTTCAAGCACAGCGCTGGTGCATCCAGGAGTCTAAGGTCATGGCAGGACTCCTTGTCAAAGACCATGATCAGAGACTACTGCAGGGCCAGTACCAGGGCTCCCAATATAAAGTGGAGGCCTGGGACCGGCTTGCCCATGACCTCACCAGTGCTACTGACATACCCTGAACTGGTGAGCAGGTCAGGCACCACTATGCTGAGCTGAAGTGGCGTAAGGGGGACCTCTTGGAGGAATGGCTCCAAGAGGCTAGAGCGGCAGGGGATGTTCCAGTCGTATGTAAGTATCACCCCACTATGTGTGTAATAATTGCCAGCTCAGGTATAACATGGATAGGTATGGCTAAATATTCCTCTTATGTCCCCCACAGCTGCAATGGAGCAGGCCGCGAACCAGGAGGCCCACATCAGTCACCTGGTGAGGTTGCGATGTGAGGCAGGTTAGTAATACTCATGCATTTACTGTCATAGGAAATAAAACTAAAAGTAGTAGTAAATTAATTGCCTGTATAAAACCTGTATTGTTCAAGGCAAGTACTGTATACACTAGAGAATATGGCAGGAGGAGTCTCATATTGTTTGTATGTCAATAAAAGTGTAATAGCCTGACAAAACAGGTCTAACTGCTTGACTGCATGTGTATATTCTGGTATCATGTGGTAATGTATATTTGCAAACATGTAATAGTACTGTTGTATTAAGCGCTGTTACCCACACCGTGCACCATAAATTGAATGTGTAGGAATGCCTGTATATGACAGGTGTAATCCCCAAAGGCCATTTAGTACAACTGTCAGACACATTGACAGTAAACAGGGAAAATGCAGACAACAAAAAACGAATCGCACATGCAACTGAGATGTGAACTGTTTTTTTTTAGCATTCACAGCCATGCTTCGAATCCTGCCAGTGGCAGCAGTCTGCATACAGAATCATACCCCACAACTGTACAGATATGTCCAGAATGTCCAATAAAGTGGCCCATATCTGTTGCCTATCAATCTGTCCCCCTGGAAAATCAGTGGGATGATCCCAGATGTATAGGCAACAAACAGGAAATACAACTGCTTGACACAAATCTATGAGAACAAAGCTGGCACACTAGCAACTCCCCAATACCTTATGTGACTAAGAAGCCACGTATGTCCCATATGTCCCATTTACACCCCAACTTGTCAAGCTGTGGACAGAGTGTGTACAGTAACAGAGTGAAATGTATGTACATAATAGTAATGTGGAATCTGGTACTGTGTCTGGGAACATTCAGGTAGTGCTAATAAACATTCCTCCCATGGGTGTATCAGATACCAACACTGTGCCCAGATGCAGCTGCTCTGAATAATGAGGTATTACACATCACTGTCACCCACACTGTCCTACAACATATAACTGTCGAAGAAATCTGTATAAGAGTGTTGTAATACAAGGTTAGAATGCAAAAGCACAGGGGATTAATAAGACAGAAAGCAGATAGGAGATATACAGCAATATCTATATAGCAGACACAACTGTGATGGACAGTGTTTAAGTTGTGGCAGACACAGCCATGGTCTGAATCCCGGGAATGGAATTAGGCTGCATACAGAATCATACCCCACAAATGTACAGATGAGGCCAGAATGTCCAGTATAAGGGCCCATATCTGCTGCCTGTCCCCCTGGTAAGTCTGTAGGATGATCCCAGATGTTTAGCCAGCAAACAGGGAATACAAGTGATTGTTGAACATCTATGAAAACACCTGTCACTGTAGCAACCCCCAAAACTGTTAGGAGACTGATATTTCAAGTATGTCCTATCTACACTCTCATGTTGTCAAGCTGTGACCAGAGTGTGTACAGTGACAGAGTGAGATGTATGTGCATAATACTAATGTGTAATCCGGAACCTTGTGTTGCAACAGTCAGGTAATGCTAACAAAAATTGCTCCCACAGGTATGTCGGATAAGAACACTGTGCTGAGAAATACAGACCATTATAACCTGTATTGGTACTGTTCACTCTGATATTGTAGGGAATTGTGAGTGTTGCAGTTTTTCTGAATAATAAAGTATCCCTGGTCACTGTCATCCACACTCTGCTACATAATATAACTGTGTAGGAAAGCATGTATATGTGTGTGCCAGGTCACTAAAGGTAGAAGAGGGCAATATTCTAGATATGTCCCGGCACACTAGCATGTGGTCAACACATGGCCAGAGTCTGTGCAGAAAGAGTTGGATATGTGCACAACATCAACCCAGAATCTGGGCGTATGTGTAGAAGCAGTTAGTTAGTGTTAACAAACATTCCCTCCACAGGTGTATCAGGTAAGAGGTATATACTGCAGGTAAAACCGGTTCATGTGTAGTGATGACGACAGCCATATCACTATCCAAACTAAGGCTACAGGGTAGTGTAGCAAGACTTGTAAGGTACAGATAACAGCACTGACTAGGAAAGTAATGTGGACTACAGGAATATACTAGTTGTTAATTGACATATTTCTCTCCCCCCACCATATTTCCAACAATAATCAACATACCTACCCCAACTGGTATGTAATGACACCTATGTTCTGATAATGTCCAATTGTTTGATAAATATTTTAATGGTTCCCATGCATGTGCTATATTGAATTATTCAAACATTGGTGACATGGTGCCAGCAATGTACCTGCATGCTGTTCTTATGTGGTCCCATATATGCATGTGTTCAGTTTGCTATGCAACTGTTCCGTATCTGGTGTCTGGGTTAATGGGAATATCTATGCATGCTGTTATACCTAACTCTGGAATTTGTTGCCTATTACTAACCCACATATGATGATGAAATCTAAACACTATAGCACGCTTGGGAAGGCCGGTCCCAGCGGACCCACCTGTCCCACCTCAGCTGACCAAGGCACCAGCATGTCTGGGGCCCAACCCAGGACCTCCCTGTTCGTTGGCCCTGCACCACCTTTGGGTGGAACTGCCTCAGGGGATGGGGCTTTCCCCCTCCTGGAGTGGGTGCGGACAGGCACCTGTCACCCATCACCAGGTCAGGGTCATGGTGCGTAGAGAGATCAACCATCAGTTTGGTGAGCTTCTCTGCCAGCTTGAGGGCCGTGTGTCACATTTAGAGAGTCAGCCTGGCTCTGTGACTCAGCCCTCAGCACAGTCACTTTCGGGGCTGTGAAGGTGCGGTGGTGACTACCCATGGGTGGGGACCTCAGTCCCACTGTTTCCACTAGGGGGCTTGTGGGCTTCCGATTTCCCAACACCCCTCCCCATCAAGGTGTTTACCCCACCACATGTCATATACTGCCCCTGTATATGTATTATTTGTCTTGTCTGTTAACCTACTCAACCTACCTCTCCAAGTATACCTACTACCCCTGCCCAACATCCCACTCTCACCTGAAAAAGAAAAAGGGCAATCTGTTCCCACAAAAAAATCTCGCCCAATACATAGCTGTCCATTTTGCACACATGTCCACTGGACACATGTAATCTGGTCTAATTGTCATCACAACTTATTTTTGTTGTCCTCACCCCCTCCCAGGGGTTTAAGTGTCCAAATCTACCACCAAATTCAGTGTATATGCACAGCTGTTGCTGTTGAAGAAATGGGCAGCTATGGACCTTTCCTACACCCTTCCTGCACAGTTCTCACTATTTTCCCTACTGTCCTTCCCTCTTTGTGCCCCTTTTTTCACCATTTTCCTATCAACCCCTTTTTCTTTTCTTTTAAAGAAATTAGCATGGGGATAGGCGGGAGTAAGCACTTTTAAGCAGCAATAAGCAGGTTTAAGCCTGTTTGCCTGGGGGTAAGCTATGCCTACACAGGTTAAGCAATTCAGAAGCTAACTGAGTATAAGAAACTGTAACCAGAAGTTAGCATTGCTTACCTCCGCACAAACATGCTCAAACCCTCTTACAACTGCTTTAAAGTGCCTTAATCACTCTGTGTACAATGGCCTGTGTTCTTCCCAGCAACAAAATAAACAGCTTCTGCAAGGCTCAAATCCAGGACCCTGCACTCTATAGCCAAAGTGATTCACCATTAAGCCATGTCAGATATACATAACCCTGCCGTTTTCAAAAAAATATTATCCAGCACAGTCATTCAACAGTACAGAGAATGTATTCCAACATTTAGATGTATGTGTGTGTGTAAATGTATCTAAACAGATACAACATATCTATATAGGTATATATGTGTATATATATATATATATATATATATATATATATATATATATATATATATATATAAATATGCATACATATATAGAAATATATATATATGAGCATATATGCATGCAAATGCCTACATCTATAGATATATATGTCTACACCTATATGTCTAAATATACACAGCAAGTTACATATATGTAGGCAGATATATATCTATGTAGGTATATACGGACATAGTTATATATATGTAAGCAGATATATATATCTGTATAGGTATATATGGACATGATAACAATGGGAAAATAACTAAAACATATATGTCCACATGCATCATTAATGGGGTTGAGAGGCCTCAAACAATATATGTCTTGTACGAATAGGTATACCCGCCCACAGCCAAACATGTCCGCCCTGCAATACACTATCAAGTATTGCAGATCCCATAATCAGGCCTGACATGACATGGGCATCCCTAGGATACATATACACAGACACATATATGCAGATACAGATATCTATATATATATATATATATATATATATATATATATATATATATATATATATATGTAACTACACATACACACGCAGAGATATGTACAGTAAGTTACATATGTAGTACATGCATACAATATGGAACAGCCACTATTCCTACAGTTACCACCTTACCAACTGGAGACTGTATGAGCCACCCACAGAAATGACATTCATTTCCTGCAACATATACCCACAAAGATATCAAAGGATATAACACCACACACGGGTGTGCATAAATGGCAAAGCTTTATTTGTATACTATTACAGTTGTATATGCCATGTCATATAGCTGTTTAGAAATGGCATCCATATAAACTGAGTAACGCAACTGTGAAACAGTTATACTAATACAGTAGTCTGGAAAAGTTAACAAATGTTGCTGTCCAGGCCAAGGCCATCAAGTAGTTCAATAGTAAAGACAGACTGGCCCACAGGATACCAAACAATCAATGGTAAGTAATGCAGGTGTATAGTTCAGCAGCCTCTATCTAACTCTGTAGACAAGCCCTAGGGGGTAAAGACCTCAGTTGACACAATGGGATGTAGCTGTTACATAACAAGGCACAACTGACACCATCACAAGCACACTGACAAACAGAACAGTCTGTATGGCAGGTGACAGTAGGCCTGCATTTAACCAAGGTGGATTGCATGGTAATGTACATCCATATACCTTAAGGCAGCTCACCCCTGATGGTCTTCAGAACTTTGGTCTTTCAGGATTCTGTAGTGCTCCCATATACGTATGTGTATATATAGATATATGTATACATAGATATACGTATAAGTATATATAGATATATGTATATATAGCTATATATGTATGCACATACTATGTGTACAGATATGCCTAGTTATGTTGGTATATATGTAGATATCGATAACTATATGTGCATACATATCCATTCTGATATACCTACTACTTTCAAAATATATGTAGATATCCATACATATATGTGCATATGTAACTCTATCTGCATATGTGTAGACATTTATTGGTCTGTATATGTATATATCTGGGTGGTTATTTGTATATCTTTGTACATATACATATCCATCTATGTATGTTGATATGTATATCTGTATGTCTGTATAGATATCTGGATAAGTATATGTACATATATCATCACCATATGTCCTGAACATGGAGTGTAGCCCTACCTTAGCCCCTATAGACTCATCTTCATAGTGCAAGGGGATGTCGGGTATGTATAGCAGGTATACTTGTAGAGTATTGCTACTGTAATAGGATTGTCTTCACAGACATGGTGTGTGTGGGAGGTCACATCTGCTTTTAACATGTGCACCATTAGCTACTGACAGACATCCTAAGGATATCATAGTACAGTACCACTGTTAGCACGTACTGCTCCTGTGGACTACAGCAGAGATAATGGCCAATATATGTGGACAGTCTGACACACTCTGGACAGTCCAGAGGTATACACATAACTCCTTAGTGCAAGACATGTGGACCAATCTTGACAATGTGGATGTTAACAGCCATGTAGATGGGTATAACATGTAACTACTGGTATACATTTGCCCCAATAGGTTATGCATTTACACATCCCTGTCTGTCCTTCCACATAATAACTGCTGGTAAGGGGGTGTCATGGCCACATACCACCCACTAGATATTGACATACATCTGTACAGCATCCCACTGCTCTGACACACATGACTGTTATGGTGGCCCACAGCAGTACATCTGGCAAGTAACTGGACATTACATCTCACTGGGTGAGTACACTAAGCTGCTAGGCATGTAACAAAGCACTGTGCAGGCTACAGGCAGACCGGCTCAACACTGGCCTACATTTCCAATGGGGGAATGCACATGTACCTGCAAATAAATAGCAGGCTGTACAGGCATGCCACAGCACAGAGTAACATACACCTGTATGTAAGTGCATCACCACAACCAACGTGAACACGGCCACAGCTACATATGGCATGCTAGCTATTATTATAGTACATGAACTATCTGTTCAACACCAACCTCATATGTGCCACACCCACACTCACCCTACATATACTCGGCCGCTACACAGTGTGGCCTGATGGCTGTCTGTGGTATGGGACATGTGTGTGTGTATGGCCCTACAAACATGTAAGCCGATAGGGTAACATACAGTAGAGCAGCATGTAACATCAGATAGAACAGGACCAAGAACAATGACATCTACCACAGTCTGTACACAGGCCAAGGTACATATTAACAATACACACACTGCCGACAATCACCATAAGTACACAGACTTCAGTACTGTACACACAACCACAGAATGTCCAGGTTATGTCATCAAATATAACTCCTACTATACATTACATGTGTAGCAGTCTGATATCTCACTGGCTTATTATCAGATATGATGTTAGTAATCATGGTGTACAGTACATATGCACCCCTTACTGCATGACATATGTACAAAGATTGTCAGGGTTGTGGTTGGAGGCACATACACAGGGCCAATATTGATATGTTGCTGTGATAACCTCATATATTTACTGTTGTAACAGGGTTTGTTGCACCATATGTCCTATGAGGGATATGAAGTCAGTATCTCTCATGGCTGTGACCATCTAGAGACTGCAATCCTCACACTACCTTCTGCTATTCACAGATAGGTGCTCTGTGGGTAACACCTGAAACAAAAGGCACCACACACTGGCTAGTCTGCAGATGGCCCTACAGATGGGTGTTCCCTCATAAACATAACACTGACATGGCAGGTATGTAAACATGTATGACACACCCTATTAAACCAACATTACTCCAAATGCAGTATAGCAGAACTTACTGTCTGTAGTCAGGTCAGCACACCCCCCTCCTGTGTGTTGGCCTGTTTCCACAGTGTATGCTATTAGAGGTAAACCCCAATCCATCTGAGATGCTCTACATTAGGCAGAGCTCCTTGCTAACACTTTTCAAGAGAAACCTTGATGAGGGGATAGGAAACAGAAAATTTACCCCGGGGATCACTTCAGTGGATCTGCTGGACAGAGGCATAGGGAACTAATCTAAGGGGGCAGTGAAAGTCAACTCATTCTGGCTAGGCTTATAAATGTCTTTGGGCAGATAGCCTCATACCTATCTATGAACCTATGAACCTATGCTGTTTTCCAAACAACAGATCAAGTTCCTGCTCACAGTGAATGAAAGGCCCAACACCAACATGATTTTCCTAGATATTGGTATGTGTTTCCATGCAATTGGCTATGGGAATGTTAGCACAGCTGTTCCACATGCAATCAGCTAGAGGAGGGTTGCAAATTGTGCAGAGACCATCAGCTGATCCTGAGCATCACTTAAAATACACATGCTGCTCCCTAAGCAAAGCAGATATAAGTCTCCACATCCACCAGAGAGGGAGAAAGAGAGGCAGACAGAGGCACAGAAAAGCCAGGGAGGGTTGGGAGAGTAAAATTTATGCATGTTTGTGTCACACACCTACCAGTACAAGGTATAAAATCCCCAACAACTATGTAGTGCTATCACATGTCCATGCAGTTATTGGATGCTCCACATAGGTTACATGTTGGGGAGCCTTCAGAATGTATATGTGATGGTGAGTGCAACAGGGATATGGTAGCTATGTGGTAGGTGTAGTACACGTGCCTGCCCACATGAACAGGTGTCAGCAGCAATACAGCCACACTCTCACAGGGACACACATACATTACCACACTTGGCAGGGCCAGGAATACAACTCATCATAAGTAGGATTGCCACAACACAGTACTGTGCAGGTATCACATGCACCACATGGGTCATATGGAGGTTATATGTGCAAATGGTATGTGGGGTGTCTGACATCAGACAGCATGCTTTAGTATGCCAATGGGGGTTGTAGTGAGTGTGAATGTGGTCATACACATCATACGCCACACACACAGACACGTGTGCCAGTACTGACATGCATGTGTGCACTGTGAATAATGTTGTCTTTTACAGATGTTACATTGATGATCTTATTTTTGTTTGTAGGGGAGACATTACTTCATTTGATATGTTCATGGAAGATATGAATGGTAACACTCATGGGTTGAAATTTGTAGCACAGACTTCTCAAAATAACATGCCTTTTTGGATGTAGAATTTTATATAGGAAAGGATAATTTGGTTCAATATAAACCTTTTAGGAAACCAACAGCGGTTAACAACCTTTTGCATGCAAGTAGTATGCATCCTCCCCATCTAATAAAGGCTCTACCGGAAGGGGAATTTAAGAGAATTCTAAGGAACACCTCGGATCCAGATTTGTGGGATGAAGCCTGTGATGAAATTTTCACTAGGCTTTCATCCAGAGGATATGAAAAGGTTGTACTTTCTAAAATGAAAAATATGTTATGTGGAGCTACATTTTCTAGATGGGGAGGTTATATGTATGATCATAGCCAGTCTTCTATTATATCTGTGCAGGAAGATATAATTTTTGTATCTAGATATTCTAATTTTTCAGTGGTAGTTGAAAATATTCTTAGGGACTTGTGGCATGTTGTTTGTGATGATATACATTTTGGGCATTTGTTCCCTAAGCGTATCATTTTTTTCATATGGCAGATACAATAATTTGAAAGAACTACTGAATAGAAGATTGGAATGTTCAGCTGATAATAATGTTGGCATGTGAAGTTGTGGCCACTGTTTGGTTTGTCATAAAGTTAAGAACTTGCATGGAACGAGAATAAATGGTAAAAGGTATATAGCTTTTGAGAAGTTTGATTGCTTGTCATCTGGGGTCATTTATATTTTAGGGTGTGATTGTGTCATACCCCAATGGTACATTGGACAAACCACCAGGAAGGTTAAGGTGCACATTTTGGAACATTTGGGGGATATTAGGAGGGGTAATATGGAGAGTCCTGTAGCATCTCATTTTGTTAACATGCATAATTGTAATACAGATGTTTTTTTTTTTTTATAGTGTACTGGCGAGACCACATTTTTGTGCAAATAGCTTTAAGACTGAACTTAGTAGGTTAGAACATAAAATGATTCTGGGGTATCATACTTTATACCCCAGAGGAATGAATTTAGATAGTGGTTTGATAATATGAGCTTTATGTCATTTATGCTGTCCTTATTTTGTTAAGCATTTTAGTTTAACTTAAATTTTGAATATATTTATATATTTCTTACAGTTCAGCTTTTTGCATTTTGCATTTTTGTATTTTTGTATTTAATTAACATATACAGTAAATATTTTTTGTACTTAATGTAGGTGTTTAACCTTTATGTATTGGTTAGTAAAAATGTATTTATTGTGCACATTGGGATGGTTGGAAGTTTAAGGGTTAATGAAGTTAATGAGGAACTAATTGATGTGTATATAAAATAGGATGAGTTTGTATGGTTATTTGTTCCACTGAAGGCAAATGCCGAGGTACCAGGACAGATGTATTAAATGAACATTTTCTTTCATCCTATTACTTGACACCTTTTGATTTTTGGTGTATTTTCAGCCATTGGTGTTGGAGTTGCAGTATATGTTTTCATCAGGCCACATGACAATGGTCTGCATTGTGGCTCAGGGGTGTAGTGTCTGGAGTTGCCCACACAGGTGTGTATTGTATTCACCTTCCAGTCACCTGGGTGACTGTTGCATGTGGCCAACGCTGTGCATTTCTTGCCATGTATGTGTTCCTTCTTCCATGATATGGACAGTATCTGGGATGTGCACAAATCCCACATGCATGTACAGTGACATGTGGAACTGTACCTGGGGTGTCTGGCCCATGTTGTGTACACAGATCATTATCATCAGATGTGGCAGTCCTGGCTTATGTGGCGGGAACTGTTCATGGACAGCAGGTTGGCCCTGCACCTACATTGATAGCATGATACCAGTATTCCCTGGTGTCAGTGGCATCTGTCCATACATGGCTTGTGCTTCAAGCATGTTATGTCCTTTGTGGGTCACATTTGATGGCACCACAGGTGTTGCAGGTGTCCAGTGGGGAACATGGGGGAGGTGCACTGTCAGCATGTACATGCCTATTGGACTGATGGACAGGGTGCCATGCCCTCTGTAGCCCATTGCAATCACACCATGGTTACTATCAGTGGGTGAAATGCAGGCTACTACCAACATAGCGGCTGTTCTGCTGCTGCCTAGGCAAGTGTGTGTGTGTGTGTGTGTGTGTGTGTGTGTGTGTGTGTGTGCATGTGTGCGTGTGTGTGTGTGTGTGTGTGTGTGTGTGTGTGTGTGTGTGTGTGTGTGTGTGTGTGTGCATGAGACATAGGCTGAGAGTGTACCCTGGGTAATACAAGGGTTGCTAACGTTGTTCATCTGGCTTTGATGTCACATTTAGGGGTATGGATTTGCACCCTAGACTCTTGGCTATTTCACATCTGTTATCCCTGTATGGTGGCCATTGTGATATATACTTGGCCCACCATATAAGAAGTTTGCAAATCCTGGTCCACATTGAGTCCAGTTGTTACACACTCACAGCCACTGCCACATGGGATAAGAATGACAAACACCGACACACACCTGTCACGTCTGGGATTAGAACTCCTACCTAACTAGTTTATTACATTACAGCACTATGTAGTTATAGGATGTGCCACAGAGATTACTGGGATACTCCTTCCCCAAAGGTGTATTTCACAATGAATGGCATCAGCAGGATTTCCAAAGCAAGGCATTTGAATAGTAGTGAGTGTGACTAGCTCAAAATGCAATGCTCCCTACACAAATATAGACACACACACAAAACATCCACAACTGCCAAATGTGGGGATAGAACCCCGACCAGAGTTCTATATCACACTACAGCATGATGCTGTTATAGGATACACCAAAGAGATTACTGGAGTGGCCCTTCCCCAAAGATGTACTACTTCCTTGTACAGTCATGTTGCACAGCTAGCACATGCACCACATAGTCTGTAATGCTGACAGATACCGGTGGCTAGTATCTACAGTGAGTGGCATCTGAACCTCATGTGGTTGTGGCCCTTTGGCTGTGTACTGGGTGGGACAGGCTTGGATGGCTCCCTGTCACAGTCACCCTCTTCCACACATCTATGTACCTCTACCTTTAGCTTATGATAGTGTGTTGTCCTTAGATATATGTCTGTATTCCTATCCACTGTGTGTGCAAAGCATGTGTGGTGCATACTGAGGAGTGTCTGCACTAACATCTGCGACTGCCAGATATGTCTGGTCCACTGGTGTTTGCAGACATGGCCTTCGTGTGTTCAAGTGTGTGAGCATTCCTAGAATGACCTCAGTATGTTGTTGACTGACACTGCTTTCATTTCCCTAGGTGTGCGAGCATGCTGGGTATGCCCATCTGTATTGAATGTGTGGATCGAGTCCAGGTAGTTTGTACTGCAGTTCTGACCTTTGTGTTACACACCTACAGGTAGCATACTGTTTCTGCAAGGTATCCGTTAATCATTTGGCATCGACTGTTACTACATTTCTACATAGGATGGGGGGGGAACACCTGACTATTTCTACATTTCTACACAGGATTGGGGGGGGCACACCTGACTGTTAATACATTTCTACTTAGGATGGGTGTACACCTGACTATTTCTACATTTCTACACAGGATTGGGGGGGCACACCTGACTGTTATTACATTACTATGTAGGATGGAGGAGCACACCTGATGCTTGTACACATTTGCTATGACTGTACTGGCATGTCAGGTACTCCATTTCATTCTGTAGTCTTACCTATCATGCTGACTAGAGGCATACCAGTGTACTACAGATCTTAGCTTTGATTTACCTACATATTAGTTTCTGACTTCCTACCCTTCAGAACTAACGTCCCACTGCCTGACCTGCTGTAGTCTTTCTCTGTAGGCCTGGTGGGGGAGGTTACACATAGGCATCATTCAGAGGCCATAGCACAGCCTTTGTGTTTGTTTACACCTGTCCCGCTGGCCGTGACTGTTGTTGGGTATGTTAACCCCCCTGACTAGCATGTGTGAGTCACTTACCTTGTGTGTGTCCCAGTATTGAGGGTGGTGCTGCAGGGCTGCCTATATCGGATGCACATAGTACACTCCCTACACATGGTTGAGCACAGGTAGTGTAATCTTTGGCATCCCTTTTACTGTATGTGAGAGTCAGACAGAGGTCTTATTCCCTGGGTCCCTCCTGTGTCAGTGTATGTGCCTCTTTGCCAAGGCCAGGGCATACTGGGCACACCTCCTTCTGCCTACTGGGGCAGGCTCAGGTTGTTCCTCCTCTGAGTCACTCTGTGCCTGTGCAGGCCTTGGCAATGGTGGGGGGGGCTGTGTGACCCTGCCCCATGCTGTTCCTGCTGCAGCTGTTTCCGCAAGATCTTATTGTGTAGCATGGCACATATGAGGACAATTTGGGTACATGTAGCTGGTGAGTACTGCAAGGCTCCATCGGATGTGTCCAGGCACTGGAACCATGACTTGAGCATCCGAAACACATGCTCTACTATAATTCTGGTCTGTGTATGTGCCTCATTATGGAGTTCTTGTTCAGGTGTGTGTGCATTTCTTATGGGTGTCATCAGCCATGGCTCCAGTGTGTATCCAGCATCCCCCACTAGGTGACCGTGAGGGATGTCTCCATTGGCAAATTTCTGGTAAAGCTGCATCAGATGCCAGATGTGGGAATCATGATAGCTTCCAGGGCAGCCAGCACACACATTCATTATTATGCCCTGGGCATCGCACATGACCTGGCAGTTGAAGGAGGGAAGCCCTTGCGGTTGATGGAGACCCTACCCCGGTCACTGGGTTGTGCTTTGATCCATATGTGTGTGCAGTCTATAGCACCCACTACCTCAGGGTATTCTGCTATTGGGTGGAACAGTTGCATGTTGCTGGCCAACACCTCATGGTGTTGGGGAAATATACATGCTCACCAACATGTGCTGACATGGCATCCAGAAACTGTTGGAGTACCCTGGATGCTGATGCCTGTGGGATCCCCAGCATATCCCCAGTTGGCCTTTGGAAGGTACCTGCAGCTAGTATTCTTAGGTCTACACATACCTTGGTATCCACTGGGATGGGTTCCCCTCTGTTAGTTCTGTGTGTGAGGCGTGGCCCGCACAGCTCAACAGTTTGCTGTAGGAGGTCCCTGTCCACCCTATAGTGCTCCACTATCTCCAGCTCATGTAGCCCCTGGTAGGTTACCCTGGGTCTGTGCACTCTTTTCTGTTTCCTCACTGTGGGTTGGTCGACAGCATTCACATTCTCCCCACCCTCAGCCTCTTCCACAAGTTGTTGTATGATAGCTATTGCAGCCCCTATCATTTTTCTGTTGAGTGTTAAAAGTTCCCCACTTGTTTACACCGGTGGTGTAGAGTGTGGGAAAAACTAGAGGTGAAGGTGTTTGGATAGTTTAATAGTTCACAGTAGTGTTCTGGGCTGGGCTGGTCTGCTGACTGTGTAATTGGCTGATTCTGATACATTTCATCTGCCAGCTATGCTAGTTCTCCTATGTTACCTTCCTATTGCTGTTTTCCCTTCCCATTGCCTTCCTGTTTAAGTCCAGGGGCACGTCGTGCAAACAGAGTGGTCAAATGTGCACAAAGCTGCTATTTCCTGGTTTAACTTTTTTTTTAACCTTTAAAACCCAGTACGCAGCATGCACACCTGCTTAGGCAATGTAAAGAGTGCTAGGCAGAGTCAGACACACCCCCTTGCTTAGCTGTGCTTAGCTAAGAGAAAACCTGAGCCACAGGGATCCAATCTGCTTACAGTATGTCTGACACACCCCCCATGATGTCAGCTACCTCCTAGGCTTGCACCAAGCTATTCCTACTCTTACACTATTGGGACCTAACTAGCATTATGGGTAAAACTGGGATTCAGTATTATTCCTCTCATTTGCATAGGATTGCCTTCATGGTTACATGTCTCACACTGAGCCTACCCCCTTAGCAATCACTACTCACTGGCCATGTTGCCTTCTGCCTGCCATTGACTTGCATGGCAGAATAGTGATTTTAATTAAAATGCTTATTTTAGGTTAATTTTATTATTTCCCCCCGATCCAGTTTGCGCACTGCTGCCCTACGCTTAAACAGCCGAGATCGGCTAAAAAAAATAAAAGTTGATTTTTTAATTTTTTTTATGTTGTTTGCAATGCCAGTGGCCTTATACTTGGCCATTGGCATGCTTCCTGAGTGATATGCAGCCTTTATTTGGAGATGTCACGGCTCCATTTTGGATTTTGCAGAAATATACTCGGTTACTAACCGAGTACAATTCTGCAGATTGCACTAGTCCTGCATGGCCAGTTGCAAGCTTCCTGGATCACAAATTCACCTAATTTGCATGGATTTCTCCTGAAAATGGGGTGATTTGCATACAGGGGCTTAGTCCATGCAGGACTAGTGCAGGAGCGCTCATGCACGCCCCTGCAGGTTGTTCCTGGATCGCACAGCAGACATATTGCCTGCTGGAGCTCCAGCACTGATCCTGCATGCCGTGCAAGGCATTCAGAATCTGGGGAATATTCTGCTTTCAATTGTATATATAAACTAAGGCAGAGACCAGAGCTATGTCTTTTGTGAGTCACACAGGAATTAGAACAGGACAATTAATGATAATTACCTGTGAACTGAGGGAGGAACTAGCAACTAAACCTTGTATTTATGGGGTAAAACAAAACATTTTGAGGATTTACTGAAAATAAATCACTCATTCTATGCCATGCACTGCAGCGAGGGAAAAGTCAGTTGATTTTATCTTACTTTTGTGTAATTTATATTGTTTCATTGGCTTCTTCTATTTTGAACATTGTAGGGTAATTTCATTTCACGGTCTTAATAGTATTCTGCTTTCAACAGTATATTTAAACTAGGAAAGAAACCCAAACTATGTTTCTTGTAAATCACGCAGAAATTAGAACATGTTGGTTAAGGTTAATTATCTGTGGACTGAGGCAGGAGGTAGAAACTAAACTTTGTATTTAATGGAGAAAAAAAAAACATTTCAAGGCTTAACTTGAAAAGCTCACTCATACTATGCCATAGACTGCTGTGAGGGAAATGTTCATTTGTTTTTTTTTTATATATTGCTTTTGTCATTTGTATTACTTTGTTGCCTTCTTGTACTTTGTAATTAGTGGTGCATTTTAACTTCACTTTGATTTAATTATATTCTGCTTTCAATGCATATTTCAACTAGGAAAGGGACCGGAGCTGTATCTCTTCTGAATCACATAAAAATTAAAACAGGTCAATTAAAGTTACTTAGCTGTGAAACGATGGAGGAGATAGAAACCAAGCCTTGCATTTAAGGGGTAAAATAAAACATTTCAAGGCTTTACTGGAAAAGCTCATTCAGACTCTGCTATAGACTGCTGTGAAGGAAAAGATAGTTTGCTTTTCTTATATTGCTTTCCTTATGTTCCTTTCATATAATTTGTATTGCTTTATTGCTTTCCTCTATTTTGTATATTGTGGCATATTTTCATTTCATGAGGTTTTAATTGTATTCTGTTTTCAACTGCATATTTAAACTAAGAAAAGAACCAAAGCTGTACTCCCTGTGAGTCGCACAGAAATTAGAACAGATAATTTAAGGTTAATTAACCTGTGAGCTAGGGAAGAACTAGAAACTAAACCTTGCATTTAATAATTAAAATAAAAAATTTAAAGGCATTTCTGAGCACTCAGACTCTGCCATAGACTGCTGTGAGTGAAAGGTTAGTTTGCCTTTCTTCTATTGCTTTCTTGTAATTTGTATCCCTTATTTGCCATCTTATACATTGTATATTGTGGTGTATTTTCATTTCACTGTATTTCAATTGCATTCTGATTTCAGCTGCATATTTAAACATGGAGAAAGACCAGAGCTAATTCTCTTATGAGTCACACAGAAATTAGAACAGGTCAGTTAAGATTAATTACCTGTGAATTTATGGAAGAGTTAGAAATTAAGCCTTGTATTTAAGGGGTAAAATAAATCATCTGAAGCCTTTAATGGAAAATCTTATTCAAACACTGTCATAGACGATTTGAGGGAAAGGTTATGTTGTTTTTCTTATATTGCTTTCTAGTAATTTTTTATTGCTTCAGTGCCTTCTTCTCTTTTGTATATCTTTTGCATATTGTGGTGTATTTTCATTTCACTCTGTTTTAATTGTATATTTAAACAAAGAAAAAGTTTAGAGTTGTGTCTGTTGTGAGTCACCCAGAAAATAGAACAGATCAATTAAGGGTAATTACCTATGAAGTGAGGAACATTTATTTATTTATTTTTATTTATTTATTTACATTTGTTGACCGGGAGTGTCTGACTGGACGTAGGTCCATTTTCAGCAGAGGCCTGGGGAGAAAAGCTCCACAGTTAAAATAAACAGACAGTAGTTACATTGGATTACATAGCAATTAACAATTTAACATAGCAATTAATTACAAACATATTTACAGATGAAGAACATAGTACATCAGTAGACAACTAGAATCTTTATCTGCGGAGTACATAACAGACATTAACAAATGTTACAATAAGAAGTTCCTGCTGTATAATAAGTACTAGGCTTATGAGCATCTGAGTTTGCTATAATCAAGGTAGTTAGTGGGGTGGAAAGAAAGGTAGTGGTTGGATGAGGTGGGTGATATTAGAGTGGGAGTTGCAAGGGCATAGCCAGCATGTTTTTAGGTGCGCTTTTAGTAAAGTTTTGAAGTGGGTGCATGATGGTACGAAGGTAATTGTGGGTGGGAGCGAGTTCCATAATTTGGCTATGGCACAAGAGAATAGCGCTTCACCAGCAGAGTTACTGGCTTTAGTGATCTGCAAGTGATTTTTGTTGCTGGATCTTAGTGGTCTGGTGGTGCAATAGGGTTTGAGTAGATTCTGGTGGGATGGGACATTTAGTGGATGGTTTACTAGTTTGTGGGCAAGTGATAGTTGATACCATTGAAGAAGGTGAGGGAGTTCAAGCCAGCCCAGTTCGGCAAGTGAGAGACAGTGGTGACTACAGTAGGATGCCCCTGTGGCAAATTTGACGATTTTGTTGTAGCAGGTCTCTAGCTTGTTTAGATCGCATTGCCTTGGATTGGTATATATTGGAGAGGCATAAAGTAAGGTGGAGATAAGGTGGGAATTTGCTATTGAAATCTTTGCTGCTTTGGTGAGAGGTTGCTTATTTCTGTATAATGCTCCTAGTTTTTTGTGGACTTTTTTTATGGTCATGGATATGTGAATGTCAAATTTTAGTTTATTGTCTATTTCCACTCCTAGCAATTTGGTGTGTTCAGTTGTGTATATAGTAGTGTTATCTTTTGCTGTGATGTTAAAGTGAGAGTTGTTTTGAGTATGTTTGGTGGGTTGGAAGATGAGTAGTTTAGTTTTGTTTGGGTTGAGTATTAATTGGGCATCAGATAACCAAGTTTCAACAGAGGAAAATGCTTCCTGTGTGATTTTTTGCAGTTTGGGTAGGGACTGGGCTGAGCAGATGATGGTTGAGTCATCTGCATATTGTATGAGTGTGCCATGTTTGGTGGCAGAGGCTAGATTATTGGTGAAAACAGAGAAGAGTAGGGGTCCAAGGATGGATCCTTGGGGAACCCCTATGGAGACAGGTAGTTGGGGAGATATGTCATTCTGCCATACAACGGATTGTTGGCGGTCAGACAGGTAACTCTGAAACCAGTTGGTGACTGATTGAGAGAAGGATAGGTTATTGAGGACTGAGATGAGTTATTTGTGTGGGACCATGTCAAATGCTTTAGATAGGTCTAGGAAAGTAGCAGAGGAGAGATAACCATTGTTTTTATGCTGAAGGATAGTGTTAGTAAAGGAGAGTAAGGCAGCGGTGCTATGGTTTGGTCGGAAACCATGCTGAGTATTGGAAAGGAGGTTGTTAGTAAGAAGGTAGTCTGAGACCTGAGAATGTATGCATCTCTCTAGTATTTTGGAGATTGGAGAGAGAATAGCTATGGGGCGGTAATTGGTTAGTTCTGTGGAGGGGCCGCCTTTGTGGAGGGGAATTATATGTGATACTTTCCACAGTGCGTGAACGTAACTTTCCGACAGAGATTGGTTAATCAAGATGGATACTGGGTAGGCCAGAGCATCAGCTGCGATTTGTAGGTATTCACTTGGGAGGTTGTCTGCTGCTAATTTGGTGGGCTTAAGTTTAGTTAAGAGTTTTTTTTTATGTTGGAGGTAGGTACAGGAGAAAAAGAGAAGGCAGTGGGGAGATTACTAGTTGAAGATGTGGATTGGAGGGGAGGGGGGTTGTGTTGTTTAGATAGTGATAGTATGGTTTGTGTGAAGTGTGTGTTAAATGAGGTAGCAATATTTTTGAAGGAGTGAGGGATGTTAGGAGGGAGGGTACTGACTTTACCTGGGTGGAGGATGGAGTTTATGGAGGACCAGAATTGTTTGGGGCTGTGTTGGGAGGAGTCTAGGGCAGACTGGTAGTATTGTAATTTGTCCTGTATTATTAGCTTTTTAACTCTATTGCATATTTTTAGGCATTTCTGTCTAGTTGAGGGGGTTTTGGTTTTGCGCTCCCAGGCTTTATCCCTGTTTTTCATTTCTGACTTAGTGGTTTTCTGAAGCCATGGGGAAGGTTGTGTTTTCATTCTGGAAAGTCTTATGGGGGCATGGTAATTAAGGATGCTCAGGAAAGTAGTATTAAAAAATTCAACTGCGTCATCAAGACTGAGGTACTTTAGGGGATGCCAGTTACATTCTTTGAGGGATGAGATGAATGTGAGTGGGTTAAAGTTTAGTTTTTTACGTATTTGATGGTAGATGACAGGTTTGGCTTGGTATAGGTATTTTTTGAGTAGGAATGTTGGGGAGTGATCACTGAGGCTATCTGATAAGCAACCTGTTATATATGACTGGGGGCTCTTACTGACTAGTATCCAGTCCAAGGTAGTGTGCTTGCTGGAGTTTTTATTTATCCTGGTTGGCGACTGGACTAGTTGGGTGAAACCTTGAAGGTTTATATGATGGGTTGGATTGTTGCCAGAACAGGATTGCCAGTCAATATTGAAATCACCTAAAATGATAGTTTCCTGGGAGAGACGGTGGGTAGACCAGCTGAGGAGGTTTTCTAGTGGAGGGATGTTTTGGCCAGGTGGGAAGTAGCTTCCAATTATGTTGATGGTTTTGTTTTGGTTTATTTTGAGGTTGGTATATATTATTTCTTCATTGCCTATTTGTGGAGCTGATGATTTTAAGATCTGGATGTTTAGGTGCTGTTTAACTATTTTAGCTACACTGCCTCCTTTCTTGTTTAGCCAGTCTACTCTTAGTATGCCGTAACCGGTAGGGAGTATTTGCTCACTGGTAATGTAAGGTTTTAGCCAGGTTTCTGTCAGGATGACTATATCTGGGGAGTACAAGTCTATGGTGGCATGGAGTTCATGGACTTTGTTGGATATACTTCTAATATTTAGGCCTAGTAGAAGGAAGTCACTTGGCTTTCTATTGTTCAACGTTCAACGCCGGAAGTATACCCCTCACTGGTGAGATCTGATCAAAAACTAATCTCGCTGGAGGTCCTCATCCCGCCCCCACCCGAAATGAAAAAGACCACAGTAAAGAACTTCTCGAAAGCCGACTTCACACTTCTAAAGACTAGTGTGGTCTCCTTTAAGGCCCCTGAGCCGGCGGTTAACATTACTCAAACCGCTGAATCACTTACAAATGCCTTCTACCAGCACCTGCAGGGCTGCATGGATCAGGCAATCCCAAGCAAAACAAAGACTCTTTGTACCAAAGGCAAGCATCCAGTCTGGTGGACCCCAGCCATAAACAAACTCTACAACAAAAGGAGAAAGCTACTACAAGGTAGAGCAAAATCCTTAAAAGGTAAAACACCGCTGATCACTATAAGTAAAAAGCTAAGAGCTCTCATAAAATCATCCAAAGCTAATTTTGAGAAAAAAATAGCTAAGGACTCTAAAGACAACCATAAGGCATTATGTCAGAAACCTAGGAGGAGACTCCCAGATATGCTCAGAATTAGTTCAAAATGATGTGAAGATTACTGATCTTACAGACATTGCCAACATACTGGCTGACAGGTTCAGTGCAAACTTCTCCCCCCCTCCCCCCCTAAAGGAGAGATATCTATAACAAATGATTGTAGCCCCCCAAACATCTCTAATGCCCAGGTGAGAACTGCTCTCTCCAAGGCAAAGAACACAGCATCCATGGGACCTGATGGTGTCCCCGGCTATGTGCTCCATGAACTCAACGAGGAATTAAACCCACAGTTAGGACAGCTGTTTAATCTTAGTCTCACCTCCGGATATGTACCCAGGGAGTGGTGCACAGCGACTGTGGTCCCACTCCACAAAGGCGGTGCCTCCACCGACCCTGGAAATTACCGTCCCATTAGCTTGACAAGCCTTATCTGCAAAGCCATGGAGAGGATAATAATCTCATAAATAAAGACATAGGGAACTTGCAGACTTTGGATCCAACCCAGTTTGGCTTTGTCAAAGGCAGATCATGCCTTCTAAACTTGGTTGACTTTTCAAACAGTCACCAAGGCCATTGACGAGGGAAAGGCAGTCCATACAGCCTACCTAGACCTGGCGAAGGCTTTTGATACAATACCTCACTCGGGTATCATTGAAAAACTCATCAACTTAAATGTAAACCCATACATTACAAGATGGGTTGCAAACTGGCTGAGTGACAGAACCCACAGGGTCAGAGTTGCTGGCGCCATGTCATACTCAAAGCCTGTCACAAGTGGTGTCCCACAGGGCTCAGTCCTGGGCCCACTCTTGTTTGGCATCTACTTTTCTGAAGTACAAGCAAACACAGGAGGGTTATGGCTGACAAAGTTTGCAGATGACTGCAAACTGGGCGTGGTTGAAAACACATCCGCACAGATATCCTTCAGAAGGGTCTCACAGAAATGGATAACTGGTGCCAGAGCCATGGCCTAAAGTTAAATGCCAAGAAATGCATAGTCATACCCTTCGGGGAAAATAAGGTTACCCCTAACTACCATATAGGTGGCAATCCCCTGAACACAGAAGAAGTTATTAGGGACCTGGGAACCCAGGTTGACAGTAGCCTTTCATTCGACACTCATATTGCTAAAGTAGTTAGGAAGACCTTCTACATTGCCCACCTTATCATGAAGGAATTCACATCTAGATCAAGGGAAGTCATAGTCTCCCTATACTCATCACTCATCAGACCAATGATCGAGTACAATGCCCCATTCGGAATGTATCTGACCCGACACTTGCAGCAGCTGGAGAGGCCACAAAAGTTCCTCACCAAAAGGATAAAGGTTCTCAAAAATCTGTCTTATGCTGCCCGACTGAAAGAACTCCAGTTATATTCAGTTGCTTACCGCTTGCTCAGAGGTGACCTATGCCTGACATACAAGGCCATGTCAAACCCAGATTTGATGAACATGCTTCTTCTCAAAAAATCTAGATCCCTCAGAGCCACAAGGGCGGGAGACTTAAACCTCGACACGGTTATTAATAGGACGTGCTGGAGGGATAGATTCATCACCCAAAGACTCCCTATGCTGTGGAACAAAATCCCAGTTTATGTGAGGCAGAGCACCTCGCTGGCCTTGTTCAAGAGGAATCTTGACCAATGGATGGGAGATCGCAGATACACCCCAGGGGTTACCTCAGTGTCACTGCTTGACAGAGGCACAGCAAAATAATGGGCATAGTTTCTCCAAACTAAAGGGGTGGCGTAAGCCACAAAACTATGGGCTAGGCTTATAAATGCCCTCGGGCAGATAGCCTAGTACGAACCTATGAACCTATGAACCTATTGGCTGTGATACGGGAGAAGTTGTGGTTTCTAGTCTGATTATGAGGATTGGGGTTGGAGATGGTAGGGCCAGGGTTGGATGGATGTCTCCACATAGGGCTAGTTTTGATATACATGACGTTATTAGTTTTCTCAGTTTTTGAATATGTTTGTTTATTAGGGAAACTTTATGATTGTGCTCTGTGGGTAATAGGTATGGTGGGAGGGTTACTATGTTAAGTTGTAGGGATGCTTTATGTTTGAGTAATATAGTTGGTAGGATATGCGGGGGTGCATAGGGATGGTTCTTGAGTTTGTGGGAGGGGAGCTGAGTGAGGGTGAGACATGAGTGGTGGTGTGAGTAGTAGTACAGTGGTAGTGGTTGACTGGGTGAATGATGGAGCTTTGGTAGGATGTAAGATATGCAAGGAGAGTGCATGCAGTTAGCATAGGTAAGGTATGCTTGTACATGTTAGTTGAGGAGGTGTGAGTAGTGGGAAAATGGACGAGGTAGTGTTGGGTTAGCGCTGTGGTTGGCTATTGGAAAGATGGGAGGGGTTTGTGAGTGTAATAAAGGTAGGACCACTGGGGGTGGTCAGGAATAGGGGGCAGGGTGGAGAGCAAAGTGGGTAGTGGCCCTGTTAGTTGCTCTTATGAGGGGGCTAGAAACAATCAGGTAACAGAGTAAACTGATAAATGAACATATGATAGTGACAAAGGGTGGTTGTAGTTTTAAAAATGGTGCCTGCCACAGGTAACATTTATTAACTTTGGGGTTGGCTTAAGGTAATAAACAGGGAAGGGGGAGGAGGAGAACAAGGGTGTGAGCAGGCAATTATTTTGTACTGCTGCTAATGAGCCAAAGGAAAGACAAGTGTGTGTTTAAGAAATAATCAGAATTGACCAAGGACTGCTCTGAAACTGTAAGTCATTTCTTAACCATTTCTCAGGTGGAAAAACAGAATAACCTTGTATCAGTAGGCTACTGTGGTCTCAGTTTAAATTAACAAACACACAGTATTGATCAGTTATGGATACTATTTGCTAACAGAAGGGAATAAGAGAGAAAGTGGAAGATGAGTTTGTGTGTGTGTGTGTGTGGGGGGGGGGGGTGCTGCTTACAAGCCAAAGCACAGTGCTCTCCAGGGGAAAATGAATATTGACTCAAACAGGTAGACACACACTCAAAGTTAACTTTAGCTGTTTGCAGACAGTTCAGACCCAGACTGCACTTTTCTTATAAGAATGATAAAGGTGGTACCACAGTTGAATACTTAAGAGTGGTGTTAGGTTCAAAGTTAACTTTAGCTGTTTGCAGACCGTTCAGACCCAGACTGCGCTTTTCTTATAAGAATGATAAAGGTGGTACCATAGTTGAATACTTAAGAGTGGTGTTAGGTTCAAAGTTAACTTTAGCTGTTTGCAGACAGTTCAGACCTGGACTGCGCTTTTCTTATAAGAATGATAAAGGTGGTACCGCAGTTGAATACTTAAGAGTGGTGTTAGGTTGGAGAGACACTGAACTCCTCATGGGGCCTGTAGCAGAGTGGATTGTAGTTTTAAACTAACTTTGAATCTAAACCTTGTATATAAATGGTAAAATAGAACATTTTAAGGCTTTACTGGAAAAAAACTCACTCAGACTCTAACAGAGACCGATGTGAGGTTAAGGTTAGTTTTCTTTCCTGTTATTGCTTTGTTTTCACATGTATTTATTGCTTTCTTCTATTATGTATGTTGTGCTGTATTTTGATTTCACAGTGCTTAAACTGCATTCTACTTTCCAGTGGATATTGAAACTAGGAAACATACAAGAGCTATGACTCTTGTGAGTCACATAGAAATGAGAGTAATTCAGTTACAGTTAGTTACCTCCAAACTGTGGAAGGAGCTAGAAATTAAACCTTGTAGTTACGGAATAAAATAAATAATTTCTAGGCTTTACTGGAAAAGCTCACTCATACTCTGCCATAGACTTCTGTGAGGGAAAGGTTAGTTTGCTTTTCCTATATTGCTATCCTATAATTTGTATTGCTTCATTAGCTTATTCAGTTTTTATATTGTGTTGCATTTTCATTCCATACTATTTTAATTGTATTCTCCTTTCAAATGCATTTTTAAATTAGAAAAGACACCAGAGCTTGTCTCTTGTAAGTCAAGCAGAAATTAGCACATATCAATTAAGGTTAATTACCTGTGAACTGATGGCAAGAACAGAGTGATTATTCCTTTTATATATATTTTTTCTTATAATCTAAAGTACTACTTTCTTTTCTTCTATTTTGTAGGTTGTGGTATATTTTAATTGTACTATGTTTTAATTGTATTGAGCTTTCGACTGCACCTTTAACTAGGAAAAAACAGGGCTTTATCTTTTGTAAGTCTCACAGACATTAGAACAGGTCAAATAAGGTTAATTACTTGCAAACTAGAGAGAAGATGGAAACTAAACCTTGTATGTAAGAGGTAAAATAAAACATTTCAAGGCTTTACTGGAAACACTGTCTCAGAATATGCCATAGACTACTGTGAAGGAAAGGTTAGTTTGTTTTTCTTATGTTGCTTTCTTGTAATGTATATTACTTCACTGCATTCTTCTAGTTTGAATACTGTAGTACATTTTAATTTCACTTTGTTTTTATTTATTTAATATTTGTTAACCAGGAGAGTCCATCTAGGACAGAGCCTATTTTCACCGAAGGCCCAGGGAGAAACACTTCAGACGCATGTCTTTAGAATGTGGGAGGAAACCAGAGTACCCGGAGGAACCCCACGCAAACACAGAAGATGCAAACTCTACACAAAAGGCACCCCAACCAAGAATCTAACTGGAGAACCTCTTGTTGTGAGGCAATAATGTTAACCTCTGCACCACTGTGTCACCCTGTTTTATTTGGATTCTACTTTTAACTGCATATTTAGACTAGGAAAAAAAAAGAGCTGTATCTGTTAGGAGTATCACAGAAATTTGAACAGGTTAGTTAGGTTAAATACATGTGAAGTGAGAGAGGAGCTAGAAACAAAACATTGCATTTAAGGGATAAATTAATACAGTAAAAATTTTACTGGAAACGCTAACTCAGACTCTGCCATAAACTGCTGTGTGGGAAAGTTTAATTTGCTTTTCTTATATTTGTTTCTTATCATTCATATTACTTCATTACCATCTTCTATTTTGAATATTGTGTGTTGTAATTGTATTTAACTTTCAACTGACAATTTAAAGAAGACCTGTTGGCATAATGGTTAAGGTCTTCACCTCTCATGCACAAGGTACAAGATCTGATTCTGACCTTCAGCCAATGCCTGTTTGTAGTTCCCACATTCTCCCTGAGTCTTTGTGGGGTTGCTGCGACCATGAAAAAACATGCTGTATGTTTCTGTCTCAAATTCACCAAGAGTGGAGCTGTGGGGGGCAGCACAGAATCTACATGCATGGTGTTCTATAGGCAGAAGAGTTGTATAAACCAATCACCTTGACCATCTCCTGTGGTACACAGTATCCTCAGGATAGGTGAACACTGACCATAGACTGCTTGGTGTGGCAGGGCTACCCACTCAACAGTGTAAAATATGTTGTCAAATGGGCATGGGTATTTGCCAGTGATGAATGGATCGAGGAACTAGTTTACTCTGACGTATGCCAGCAGGGACCCATGCTAATGGTGGGAAAGGTATATGTGCACCTAATAACCATAAAGCCAGTGTCCAGTTATAGATCTGTTGAGCAAAAGTGTAAAACCAAACAATCTGTCAAATGTGAACTAAGAATTACTCCACTCAATGCAGGTTCCCTGACAGGATGCAGCTTGGAAGTGGATGGCATGATGGTAAGGAGGCGGCTGGATATCTTATGTATCCAGGAGACAAGATGGAAGGGCAATGCAGCAAAGTCACTTGTCTTGGGATCCAGACTCTACTACTTAGGAGGAGGATAGAATAGAAACAGTGTAGGAATTGTGGTAAGGAAGAAGCTTCAGAAGACAGTGAGGGATGTCTTTGCATTTGCCTGTATTTTTCTTCAAATATATTTGGAGCTACTTTTTAGTATTTATTAGTTTGGCTTTCACCTTTATATAAATATTGCACCGTATCAGATTGCTCTTTCTTTCCAAAGTCCATGTTTCTTTTGTATCCCTTGTACAATTCTCTAGGTTTTGTTCTTTATATTTTAGAACTTTCTCTGACACTTCTTTTTCCAAATGCCTCATGGTTTCTTTGTCTATGTAATGTTTTTTCACGTGTCTGTTGTATTATTGAACTCAAATTTGCATTTGAAAACCTTTGAAAGTTTTTCTTGTGTAAGTATTTTTCTTTCCTCCAATTTCTCTCTAAATCTTTTTGAATATCGTCCATCTAGAACTGCAGGGCTTATTGTGTACTATTAACAATACATACTTTCTTTCTTATCCTCAGTAGTACACTCTATAATTTTTATGGCTCTTTTTTGGCCTGTCAGTTTTTGTGATTTTTGTGCACTACTACTTCCTTCTACAGCAGGGGGGGAGCATCATCCCCCTGAGGCCTAACCCCATTCTAGGAATGCTTCTATGTCTTGAGGATTCTACACTGTTATTTTTTCCCATCCTGCCACCCATGCTCATACCAAGATTGGGCACTTTTCTATCCTGGGACTCCTGCACCCAGCTGTCTTTTTTATTTTTAATTTACTTCTGTCCATGATACATGCGGTATAAAATACAGTCTCTATATCAGTGTTGTCTTGGTGAGATTTTGTAAAAGCATGGTGTACTTCATGAAGGTACTCACCAGGACTTGAGGATGAATTCATTTCCAGAAATGCTACTCTTCTTTGTTTGCTGATTATATCATCTCTCTCCATTCAGACCCTTACCATCTCACCATTCACCAGTCTCAATGTAAGATTTCTGATGTCAGATATGTCTTGCTTTACACCAGCTCAGAACTGATCATTTTCTGCAACAAATGACCTCTAAGTTCAGGTAAGGCTTGAAATTCACCATTTCTAAACTGATTGCTTTCTGCAGCAAAGTACCTTTGATATTAGGTAGGTCCTGTTATGTAACAGTTCTAAACTTAATTCTTTCTGCAACTATGAGTCAATGAAGTCTGATAAGTTCCACCGCACACAAGCTCTACAATGACTGACTTCTAAAACAAAAGGCCTCTTAGGACAGGTTAGTCCCAATATACACCAGAACTAAACTGACTGATTTCTACAATAAGGCCCTCTGAGGTGCTACTCACCAAATCCGAAGTGATTGTTTTCCACAATAAAGGGCTTTTGAGTTCAGGTAGGTCTTGCTACATACACCTCTAAACTGACTGTTTCTTCTAGCAAAGCACCTTTGAGGTCAGGTTAGTCTTACTGCACACTAGGTCAAAGTTGACTGCATTCTGCAAGCAAGAATTACCTAAAACTAGGTAAGTCCCATGATGTAGTATATCTAAACAGATTGCTTTCTACATGCAAAGCTTCTGAGGTCAGATAAGTCCCACTAAATTGATTGCTTTCAGCAACAAAGGGAATGAAAGGTCAGGTAAGTCTTACTACACACTAGCTCTAAACTGATTTCTTTCTATAACAAAACACCTCTGAGGACAAGTAAGTCCCATTTTACTCCAGCCCTGAACTCATCACTTTCTGCAAAAAAGTGCTTCTGAAGTCAGATATATCTGGTAAGCACCAGCTCATAAGAGATTGCTTTCTTAAATGGGGGCCTCAAAGGTAAAATAAATCCACCTATGCATGAGTTCAGAAATGATTGCTTTCTGCAAAAAGGCCCTCATAAGTTATGTATATCCTGCTCCTCACAAACCCTGAACTGACAGCTTTTTCAGTGGCAGAAGGTATAAGTGTGGTCTCTTTAGAATATCACACAAGTGATCCAGGGTTCAAATCCAGATAACTACATTCTGCTACCAACAGCCTCTGAGATCGTGTATATCACACTACACACCAGCTCTAAACTGATTGCTTTCTACATCTCTAGGCATCTATAGTCGGGTTAAGTATTAATACATACCAGCTATAAACAGACTGCTTTCCACAATGAAGGGGTTCAGAGGTCAAGTATGTCCCATTAACCACCATCTCTGAGCTGATTGCCTTCCAGAACAAATATCCTCTAAGTACAGGTAAGTCCTGCTTCACATTAGCCCTAAATCAGTTCCTATTATAACAAAGGGCCTCTGAGGTTAGGAAGGTTCCACTGCACTCCAGCTCAAAACTGATTGCTTTCAATCTCTGAGGTCAGGTAAGTCCAACTGTGGATGCACACTAAACAAATTGTTTTCACCAGTGAAAGGCCTCTAAGGTCAGGCAAGTTTCAACACTACCATTTCTAAACTGATTTCTTTCTGCAACAGAGTCTCTGAAATCAGAAATGCCCTGCAATACCAAAGCTCTTAACTGACCTTTTTTTATGGAAGAAAGGACCTTTGAGTTCAAGTATATCCCTCTGCCCACCAGTTCTAAAATGATTCTTTCCCAATTCCCAGAAAGATGAGCTTTTGATGTTAAGCAGGTACAACTGTATACTAGCTTTGAACAGCTTGCTTTCTGCAATGAATTGCCTCTTAGGTCAAGTATGTCACTTTCTGCACCAGCTCTAAACTGTTTGTTTTCTGCAGCCCTGTCTGATGTCAGTAAGACCCTGTCTGTGCCAGCTCAGAAGTGAATGCTTTCCTCAATGAAGGACTACTAAGATCAGGCAAGTCTCACTATGAATCATCTCACAAATGATTTCTTTCTGCAATAAAGAGCCTTTGAGGTAAGGTTAGTCTCACTATCCACTGATTCCTTTCTATAATAAAGGACTCTGAGGTCACACGATGACTGTCTAGCGGTGCACATGATGTGGACTGACTGCTTTTTGCAACCAAGGGGCTCTGAGGTCAAATATGTTCTGCAATACACCAGCTCTAATGTGGCTGTTTTACGCAAGTACAGGATTTTAAAGTTAGGTAAGGCCCATTATACACCAGCTGTAAACTGACTGTTTTCCACAACAGATGGCCACTGAGATCAGGTAAGTATCACTCCATGCTAGCTCTAAACTGTTTGCATTCCAGAACAAAGGTTCAGGCAAGTCCTGCTAAGTGCCAGCTCTAAAATGATTGTTTTCCTCAGAAAAGGGCCTTTGAGGTCAGGTTACTCTCACTGCACACTGGCTCTAAGCTGATACCATTCTGCAACTAAGGGTCTCTAAGAATGGATAAAAACCTGAGATGCAGTATATCTAAGTAGATTGCTTTCTGCAATCAAAACTTGTGAGCTTAGCTACAGTAAGTCTTACTATGCACCAGCACAAAGCCGATTGCTTTCTGCAACCAAGGTCCTCTGAGGTCAGGTAAGTCCTGCTACATGCTATCTCTAAACTGACTTCATTACTATTTTCACCGAAGGCCCAGGGAGAAACACTTCAGACGCATGTCTTTAGAATGTGGGAGGAAACCAGAGTACCCGGAGGAACCCCACACAAACACAGAAGATGCAAACTCTACACAAAAGGCACCCCAGCCAAGAATCTAACTGGAGAACCTCTTGTTGTGAGGCAATAATGTTAACCTCTGCACCACTGTGTCACCCTGCTTTATTTGGATTCTACTTTTAACTGCATATTTAGACTAGGAAAAAGACTAGAGCTGTATCTGTTAGGAGTATCACAGAAATTTGAACAGGTTCGTTAGGTTAAATACATGTGAAGTGAGAGAGGAGCTAGAAACAAAACATTGCATTTAAGGGATAAATTAATACATTAAAAATTTTACTGGAAACGCTCACTCAGACTCTGCCATAAACTGCTGTGTGGGAAAGTTTAATTTGCTTTTCTTATATTTGTTTCTTATCATTCATATTACTTCATTACCATCTTCTATTTTGAATATTGTGTGTTGTAATTGTATTTAACTTTCAACTGACAATTTAAAGAAGACCTGTTGGCATAATGGTTAAGGTCTTCACCTCTCATGCACAAGGTACAAGATCTGATCCTGACCTTCAGCCAATGCCTGTTTGCAGTTCCCACATTCTCCCTGAGTCTTTGTGGGGTTGCTGCGACCATGAAAAATGTGTTTCTGTCTCAAATTCACCAAGAGTGGAGCTGTGGGTGGCAGCACAGAATCTACATGCATGGTGTCCTATAGGGAGAAGAGTTGTATAAACCAATCACCTTGACCATCTCCTGTGGTACACAGTATCCTCAGGATAGGTGAACACTGACCATAGACTGCTTGGTGTGGCAGGGCTACCCACTCAACAGTGTAAAATATGTTGTCAAATGGGCATGGGTATTTGCCAGTGATGAATGGATCGAGGAACTAGTTTACTCTGACATATGCCAGCAGGGACCCATGCTAATGGTGGGAAAGGTATATGTGCACCTAATAACCATAAAGCCAGTGTCCAGTTATAGATCTGTTGAGCAAAAGTGTAAAACCAAACAATCTGTCAAATGTGAACTAAGAATTACTCCACTCTATGTAGGTTCCCTGACAGGATGCAGCGTGGAAGTGGATGGCATGATGGTAAGGAAGAGGCTGGATATCTTATGTATCCAGGAGTCAAGATGGAAGGGCAATGCAGCAAAGCCACTTGTCTTGGGATCCAGAGTCTACTACTTAGGAGGAGGATAGAATAGAAACAGTGTAGGAATTGTGGTAAGGAAGATGCTTCAGAAGACAGTGAGGGATGCCTTTGCATTTGCATGTATTTTTCTTCAAATATATTTGGAGCTACTTTTTAGTATTTATTAGTTTGGCTTTCACCTTTATATAAATATTGTACCATATCAGATTGCTCTTTCTTTCCAAAGTCCATGTTTCTTTTGTATCCCTTTTACAATTCTCTAGGTTTTGTTCTTTATATTTTGGGGTGTCCAACCTTTTGGCTTGCCGGGGCCGCATTGAGTGAACAGAAATTGTCTTGGGGCCGCATATAAAATATATCATATAGTTAACTCTTTCGCTGCCACGGGAGACCAAAGTTGACCTCTTGGCTGTACTGTAGGTGCATTCAAACAATTAATAAATGTCTAATATTTGCCTTAAAATTCTAATTCTCATTCTGATTTTAATTCTCTAATCTAACAGTTAACTCTACCATCTTAATTAATATATAATTTTTTTTTTACAAATAAACAGATATTCACTACAGCACTAGCATTTCTCACTGGGAAAACCACTCCAGCAGTCCATCAACATACAATGTCAACATTAGCAGTCCTACAATACTGTAATCCACAAAAATAAGCCAACAAATTTGCAATAAAGTAAAGAATTCGCATTACTGACTTAATAAAACAATTCTGAATAAGCTACAAGAGGGTCTCACCCAAACAAATGACTGGTGCCAGAAACATGGCCTCAAGCTAAATGCCAAAAGATGCACAATCATCCCCTTTGAGGAGAGTGATGTCCCCACAAATTATCACATTAATAACAATGTTGTAAGCACGCAATCAGTCGTGTGGTGCTTGGGCTCCCAGGTTGATAGAAACCTGACTTTTGACCACCACGTTGTCTCCGTTGTACGGAAAGCTTTTTACATGGCCCACCTCATTAGTAAGGGTATCTCATCCGGGGACAAGAAGGTCATAACATCCCTGTATTCTTCCTTTACAAGAGCAATTATTGAGTGCAACACCCCTTTTGGCACGTGCCTCAGCAAAACACCATGCCAAAAGAAAGACTACAACCATTTCTGACAAAAAAAGTTCAAAGGACTGAGTTCACTTAGTTATCCAAACAGACTAAAAAGCTTCTTGCTTTCCTCTGTCTCTCATTGGCCCCTATAAATTTCATCACTGGCTTGCATTCCAGGCTAAGAAAGATCCTGCCTTAAGAGACTTTCTCCACCTCAGAAATACTGGTTATATTTAAAACGCTCATTACAAAGACCTCAGCCTTCACTGCAACATAAACAAGCCACTGTGTGTGGACAGGTTCTTGACACAAAAACTTTCAACTTCTGTAGAAAGCTCCTCTCATTATCAAACAATGTAGTTCAACAACACTACAACTGGGTGGATAGCCATGAATGTACTCCTTAAGTAAGTAGTATAGCCTTCATCAAACCGGGAGGAAAATCCACATACTAAACTTTCCCAGCTGGATGGCTAAGATCTAATATTGGTTACTCAAGTCTACTTGTCTAAGAAGAGGGGCCTATCTAACTAAGAATTCCATTTGCAAAAATATATTCAGTATACATATTAAATCTCTCTCTTATACACACACACACACACACACACACACACACACACACACACAAATGGAGCTCTTACTTGTAAAATAGGCAACCTCAGTAATCACATGACACAGTCTCACTGATTGAAATTGTCTGGAAGTCAAAATATCTGAAAAAAAAATTATAATAGAGATGGATTCATCCATGCAATTTCCCACCACCAAAAGGATCATCAATAAATCAACAAACAACTGCTCAGCAAAAATTAAATCAATAAGAAATCTCTAAACTCTCTAAGATCATACTACATACTGGAGTAAACATATAACTTCCCTCCAATCTAAAGCCATTTGACATTCAGACATTTTAATTTGTGCAGACGTTATTCACAGGCTGACCGTTTACTAAGCTGTAATGCTGACCATCGCTTTTGAAAAAAACAAATTCCCCCTCTTTGTCAATTGCTCAAAGTGAAGAAAGGATTACTTTTTATATTTATGTATTTATTTAATTTTGTAAAACATCTTTAAAACTGTTAAATTGATCACACACCCAGAAACACAGAAAAGTTATTGTGATAAGTAAACCACAGACTGCTGCAAGAAATCAGTCACAGCACACTATGCTTATGTCCGAACCAATGAAGCAAACCTGTCATCTCCAAAACAATTAAAGTAGCGTAATAAGAAATTTATTTACAAGGTTACTTGGCAGTTTATATTGGAAATAAGTGGAGATATTAAAAACTCTCTGTTTCTCATAATTATGCTGAAAAGTCTTCCAACAACCTTCTGATTTAGCATGGAACCATACCTCTCAACCTTAGAGTAAGAATTCTGGACAAAGTGAAAAATAAAATTGGGACACAGGCCCAAAAATAGTTATGCATCACAGACACTATTGAAACAAGTGTAGCTGCAAACATTATACATCATGTATAATGTTTCTATCCCATTATTGTCAGTTAAGCATTATATGGCTCATTCAATCCTGCCTTCTTTTGCAACAAAGAAAACCATACTTTGAAATGACAAATCCATTAAAAATAATAAAACACATTGGCTCCACATCCTGCAACTTCTTACCTGCAAACAACCACAGAGCTTTCACTGAAACTCGGTCTGCTTATTTCCACAGAATGACACCTCTCCCTACTTAAGTATAATGGTATACAATCTACCAGGATCTGGACTACCTGAAATAAATTAAATTATGGCCTGTAAATTGCAAGTGCACTTAGTTTAATTAAACTACATTTCAAAGCCCACTTGCTGTATTTTTTCAGTAACATCCCAATATCCATTTCCAGGTCACTTTACAAGACATTGGCAGTGGAAGACTTAGCATCCTCCAGATCCCTACAGGACCACACTAATACTGCTAGCATTGTCCATTAAATGTAAATATCCATCCACTGTAAATGGCAAGAAGCTATGTCTTAAAAAATCATTTTTTGGCATTCCTAGTACCTAAGTATCAGGTTTTGAAACAAAAAAACATATTCTCCACAGTTTGTAAGTCTCTGTCTTTAATAATCATCTACTATTGCAGCACTTCCAACACAAACACACACATACACACTAAAACCCCCAACATTTAAAAAATGACATTGTGTCCACCTGATTTGCCAGTATTGATGATCCACCAAAGATATGCTTACTGCTGTCCAATCTACCACTGCTTAGAACCCACCAATGACAAGACAGTACTGGGTGATTTTTTTGTTTGTCAAAAAAAAAAAAACAATAAACTTTATATGCTACAGTCCCACATTAGTCAATCCACTACTGACCCATTAACCCTAGACTGCTGTCTCATTCTTACTCCCTGGGACTGCATTACCTTGGATGACTACTTGCATTTCCTAAGCAAAAGACACAAATTGGAAGATGAGGCAAAAATCCAGACATTCTTCGAAAATCCATACAGTTGAGAGGTATGATTTCATATTCAATACAACACTCTCTCTGTCATAAAAGCTGCAATTTAATGAAAGTGTACTTTTAATGTAGGATGCATTTGTGAGCTAACTTGTTTTTATGTTAGCCTCTTTGTGCATATGTCTCTCTCTGCCTCTCTGTCATGCACACATAAACACACACACACACATACACATAAACACACACACACACACACACACACACACACACACACACACACACACACACACACACACCTACTTTCATGCACACAAACATTCTGCTTTCATGCATGCACTCACTCACACCATACTTACCTATTAACACAGGTTAAGTGCTGTCTCTTTAACAGGCAATGGCAGCAAATCCATAGACGAGTCCCTCTTCAGCAAGAACACACACATTGATTCTTTGGCACAAAATAATGGCGCGAGCACACAAACCCTTCTTTGGCACAAAAAAATCAAAACTAGAATGATGGCTTGGTGCAAGCGCACACCGATGTTAGAGTTACAGATCACGGGCATGAAAAACACAACAAAAACATGTTTTGGGTCATGCGTACACCGATGTTGGAGTTAGAGGTAGAGGGCCGCATGGCAGAGCTCTAAAGGCCGCATGCGGCCCGCGGGCCGCAAGTTGGACACATCTAAATTTAGAACTTTCTCTGACACTTCTTTTTCCAAATGCCTCATGGTTTCTTTGTCTATGTAATGTTTTTTCATGTGTCTGTTGTATTATTGAACTCAAATTTGCATTTGAAAACCTTTGAAAGTTTTTCTTGTGTAAGTATTTTTCTTTCTTCCAATTTCTCTCTAAATCTTTTTGAATATCGTCCATGTAGAAATGCAGGGCTTATTGTGTATTATTAACAATACATACTTTCTTTCTTATCCTCAGTAGTACACTCTATAATTTTTATGGCTCTTTTTTGGCCTGTCAGTTTTTGTGATTTTTGTGCACTACTACTTCCTTCTACAGAAGGGGGGGAACATCATCCCCCTGAGGCCTAAACCCATTCTAGGAATGCTTCTATGTCTTGAGGATTCTACACTGTTATTTTTTCCGATCCTGCCACCCATGCTCATACCAAGATTGGGCACTTTTCTATCCTGGGACTCCTGCACCCAGCTGTCTTTTTTATTTTTAATTTACTTCTGTCCATGATACATGCGGTATAAAATACAGTCTCTGTATCAGTGTTGTCTTGGTGAGATTTTGTAAAAGCATGGTGTACTTCATGAAGGTACTCACCAGGACTTGAGGATGAATTCATTTCCAGAAATGCTACTCTTCTTTGTTTGCTGATTATATCATCTCTCTCCATTCAGACCCTTACCATCTCACCATTCAGACAGTCTCAATGTAAGATTTCTGATGTCAGATATGTCTTGCTTTACACCAGCTCAGAACTGATCATTTTCTGCAACAAATGACCTCTAAGTTCAGGTAAGGCTTGAAATTCACCATTTCTAAACTGATTGCTTTCTGCAGCAAAGTACCTTTGATATTAGGTAGGTCCTGTTATGTAACAGTTCTAAACTTAATTCTTTCTGCAACTATGAGTCAATGAAGTCTGATAAGTTCCACCACACACAAGCTCTACAATGACTGACTTCTAGAACAAAAGGCCTCTTAGGACAGGTAAGTCCCAATATACACCAGAACTAAACTGACTGATTTCTACAATAAGGCCCTCTGAGGTGCTACTCACCAAATCAGAAGTGATTGTTTTCCACAATAAAGGGCTTTTGAGTTCAGGTACGTCTTGCTACATACACCTCTAAACTGACTGCTTCTTCTAGCAAAGCACCTTTGAGGTCAGGTTAGTCTTACTGCACACTAGGTCTAAGTTGACTGCATTCTGCAAGCAAGAATTACCTAAAACTAGATAAGTCCCATGATGTAGTATATCTAAACAGATTGCTTTCTACATGCAAAGCTTCTGAGGACAGATAAGTCCCACTAAATTGATTGCTTTCAGCAACCAAGGGCATGAAAGGTCATGTAAGTCTTACTACACACTAGCTCTAAACTGATTTCTTTCTACAACAAAACACCTCTGAGGACAAGTAAGTCCCATTTTACTCCAGCCCTGAACTCATCACTTTCTGCAAAAAAGTGCTTCTGAAGTCAGATATATCTGGTAAGCACCAGCTCATAAGAGATTGCTTTCTTAAATGGGGGCCTCAAAGGTAAAATAAGTCCACCTATGCATGAGTTCAGAAATGATTGCTTTCTGCAAAAAGGCCCTCATAAGTTATGTATATCCTGCTCCTCACAAACCCTGAACTGACAGCTTTTTCAGTGGCAGAAGGTATAAGTGCGGTCTCTTTAGAATATCACACAAGTGATCCAGGGTTCAAATTCAGATAACTACATTCTGCTACCAAGAGCCTCTGAGATCGTGTATATCACACTACACACCAGCTCTAAACTGATTGCTTTCTACATCTCTAGGCATCTATAGTCGGGTTAAGTATTAATACATACCAGCTATAAACAGACTGCTTTCCACAACAAAGGGGTTCAGAGGTCAAGTATGTCCCATTACCCACAATCTCTGAACTGATTGCCTTCCAGAACAAATATCCTCTAAGTACAGGTAAGTCCTGCTTCACATTAGCCCTAAATCAGTTCCTATTATAACAAAGGGCCTCTGAGGTCAGGAAGGTTCCATTACACTCCAGCTCAAAACTGATTGATTTCAATCTCTGAGGTCAGGTAAGTCCAACTGTGGATGCACACTAAACAGATTGTTTTCACCAGTGAAACGCCTCTAAGGTCAGGTAAGTTTCAACACTACCATTTCTAAACTGATTTCTTTCTGTAACAGAGTCTCTGAAATCAGAAATGCCCTGCAATATCAAAGCTCTTAACTGACCTTTTTTTATGGAAGAAAGGACCTTTGAGTTCAAGTATATCCCTCTGTCCACCAGTTCTAAAATGATTCTTTCCCAATTCCCAGAAAGATGAGCTTTTGATGTTACGCAGGTACAACTGTACACTAGCTTTGAACAGCGTGCTTTCTGCAATGAATTGCCTCTTAGGTCAAGTATGTCACTTTCTGCACCAGCTCTAAACTGTTTGTTTTCTGCAGCCCTGTCTGATGTCAGTAAGACCCTCTCTGTGCCAGCTCAGAAGTGAATGCTTTCCTCAATGAAGGACAACTAAGATCAGGCAAGTCTCACTATGAATCATCTCACAAATGATTTCTTTCTGCAATAAAGGGCCTTTGAGGTAAGGTTAGTATCACTATCCACTGATTCCTTTCTATAATAAAGGACTCTGAGGTCACACGATGACTGTCTAGCTGTGCACATGATGTGGACTGACTGCTTTTTGCAACCAAGGGGCTCTGAGGTCAAATATGTTCTGCAATACACCAACTCTAAAGTGGCTGTTTTATGCAAGTACAGGCTTTTAAAGTTAGGTAAGGCCCATTATACACCAGCTGTAAACTGACTGTTTTCCACAACAGATGGCCACTGAGATCAGGTAAGTATCACTCCATGCTAGCTCTAAACTGTTTGCATTCCAGAACAAAGGTTCAGGCAAGTCCTGCTAAGTGCCAGCTCTAAAATGATTGTTTTCCTCAGAAAAGGGCCTTTGAGGTCAGGTTACTCCCACTGCACACTGGCTCTAAGCTGATACCATTCTGCAACTAAGGGTCTCTAAGAATGGATAAAAACCTGAGATGCAGTATATCTAAGTAGATTGCTTTCTGCAATCAAAACCTGTGAGCTCAGCTACAGTAAGTCTTACTATGCACCAGCACAAAGCCGATTGCTTTCTGCAACCAAGGTCCTCTGAGGTCAGGTAAGTCCTGCTACATGCTATCTCTAAACTGACTTCATTACTATTTTCACCGAAGGCCCAGGGAGAAACACTTCAGACGCATGTCTTTAGAATATGGGAGGAAACTAGAGTACCCGGAGGAACCCCACGCAAACACAGAAGATGCAAACTCTACACAAAAGGCACCCCAGCCAAGAATCTAACTGGAGAACCTCTTGTTGTGAGGCAATAATGTTAACCTCTGCACCACTGTGTCACACTGTTTTATTTGGATTCTACTTTTAACTGCATATTTAGAGTAGGAAAAAGACTAGAGCTGTATCTGTTAGGAGTATCACAGAAATTTAAACAGGTTTGTTAGGTTAAATACATGTGAAGTGAGAGAGGAGCTAGAAACAAAACATTGCATTTAAGGAATAAATTAATACATTAAAAATTTTACTGGAAACGCTCACTCAGACTCTGCCATAAACTGCTGTGCGGGAAAGTTTAATTTGCTTTTCTTATATATGTTTCTTATCATTCATATTACTTCATTACCATCTTCTATTTTGAATATTGTGTGTTGTAATTGTATTTAACTTTCAACTGACAATTTAAAGAAGACCTGTTGGCATAATGGTTAAGGTCTTCACCTCTCATGCACAAGGTACAAGATCTGATCCTGACCTTCAGCCAATGCCTGTTTGCAGTTCCCACATTCTCCCTGTGTCTTTGTGGGGTTGCTGCGACCATGAAAAAACATGCTGTGTCTTTCTGTCTCAAATTCACCAAGAGTGGAGCTGTGGGTGGCAGCACAGAATCTACATGCATGGTGTCCTATAGGGAGAAGAGTTGTATAAACCAATCACCTTGACTATCTCCTGTGGTACACAGTATCCTCAGGATGGGTGAACACTGACCATAGACTGCTTGGTGTGGCAGGGCTACCCACTCAACAGTGTAAAATATGTTGTCAAATGGGCATGGGTATTTGCCAGTGATGAATGGATCGAGGAACTAGTTTACTCTGACGTATGCCAGCAGGGACCCATGCTAATGGTGGGAAAGGTATATGTGCACCTAATAACCATAAAGCCAGTGTCCAGTTATAGATCTGTTGAGCAAAAGTGTAAAACCAAACAATCTGTCAAATGTGAACTAAGAATTACTCCACTCAATGTAGGTTCCCTGACAGGATGCAGCTTGGAAGTGGATGGCATGATGGTAAGGAGGAGGCTGGATATCTTATGTATCCAGGAGATAAGATGAAAGGGCAAAGCAGCAAAGCCACTTGTCTTGGGATCCAGAGTCTACTACTTAGGAGGAGGATAGAATAGAAACAGTGTAGGAACTGTGGTAAGGAAGAAGCTTCAGAAGACAGTGAGGGATGTCTTTGCATTTGCCTGTATTTTTCTTCAAATATATTTGGAGCTACTTTTTAGTATTTATTAGTTTGGCTTTCACCTTTATAAAAATATTGCACCATATCAGATTGCTCTTTCTTTCCAAAGTCCATGTTTCTTTTGTATCCCTTGTACAATTCTCTAGGTTTTGTTCTTTATATTTTAGAACTTTCTCTGACACTTCTTTTTCCAAATGCCTCATGGTTTCTTTGTCTATGTAATGTTTTTTCATGTGTCTGTTGTATTATTGAACTCAAATTTGCATTTGAAAACCTTTGAAAGTTTTTCTTGTGTAAGTATTTATCTTTCCTCCAATTTCTCTCTAAATCTTTTTGAATATCGTCCATGTAGAAATGCAGGGCTTATTGTGTACTATTAACAATACATACTTTCTTTCTTATCCTCAGTAGTACACTCTATAATTTTTATGGCTCTTTTTTGGCCTGTCAGTTTTTGGATTTTTGTACACTACTACTTCCTTCTACAGCAGGGGGGGAGCATCATCCCCCTGAGGCCTAACCCCATTCTAGGAATGCTTCTATGTCTTGAGGATTCTACACTGTTATTTTTTACAATCCTGCCACCCATGCTCATACCAAGACTGGGCACTTTTCTATCCTGGGACTCCTGCACCCAGCTGTCTTTTTTATTTTTAATTTACTTCTGTCCATGATACATGCGGTATAAAATACAGTCTCTATATCAGTGTTGTCTTGGTGAGATTGTTGAAAGCATGGTGTACTTCATGAAGGTACTCACCAGGACTTGAGGATGAATTCATTTCCAGAAATGCTACTCTTCTTTGTTTGCTGATTATATCATCTCTCTCCATTCAGACCCTTACCATCTCACCATTCAGACAGTCTCAATGTAAGATTTCTGATGTCAGATATGTCTTGCTTTACACCAGCTCAGAACTGATCATTTTCTGCAACAAATGACCTCTAAGTTCAGGTAAGGCTTGAAATTCACCATTTCTAAACTGATTGCTTTCTGCAGTAAAGTACCTTTGATATTAGGTAGGTCCTGTTATGTAAAAGTTCTAAACTTAATTCTTTCTGCAACTATGAGTCAATGAAGTCTGATAAGTTCCACCACACACAAGCTCTACAATGACTGACTTCTAGAACAAAAGGCCTCTTAGGACAGGTAAGTCCCAATATACACCAGAACTAAACTGACTGATTTCTACAATAAGGCCCTCTGAGGTGCTACTCAGCAAATCCGAAGTGATTGTTTTCCACAATAAAGGGCTTTTGAGTTCAGGTACGTCTTGCTACATACACCTCTAAACTGACTGCTTCTTCTAGCAAAGCACCTTTGAGGTCAGGTTAGACTTACTACACACTAGGTCTAAGTTGACTCCATTCTGCAAGCAAGAATTACCTAAAACTGGATAAGTCCCATGATGTAGTATATCTAAACAGATTGCTTTCTACATGCAAAGCTTCTGAGGTCAGATAAGTCCCACTAAATTGATTGCTTTCAGCAACCAGGGGCATAAAAGGTCAGGTAAGTCTTACTACACATTAGCTCCAAACTGATTTCTTTCTACAACAAAACACCTCTGAGGACAAGTAAGTCCCATTTTACTCCAGACTTGAACTCATCACTTTCTGCAAAAAAGTGCTTCTGAAGTCAGATATATCTGGTAAGCACCAGCTCATAAGAGATTGCTTTCTTAAATGGGGGCCTCAAAGGTAAAATAAATCCACCTATGCATGAGTTCAGAAATGATTGCTTTCTGCAAAAAGGCCCTCATAAGTTATGTATATCCTGCTCCTCACAAACCCTGAACTGACAGCTTTTTCAGTGGCAGAAGGTATAAGTGTGGTCTCTTTAGAATATCACACAAGTGATCCAGGGTTCAAATCCAGATAACTACATTCTGCTACCAACAGCCTCTGAGATCGTGTATATCACACTACACACCAGCTCTAAACTGATTGCTTTCTACATCTCTAGGCATCTATAGTCGGGTTAAGTATTAATACATACCAGCTATAAACAGACTGCTTTCCACAACAAAGGGGTTCAGAGGTCAAGTATGTCCCTTTACCCACCATCTCTGAACTGATTGCCTTCCAGAACAAATATCCTCTAAGTACAGGTAAGTCCTGCTTCACATTAGCCCTAAATCAGTTCCTATTATAACAAAGGGCCTCTGAGGTTAGGAAGGTTTCACTACACTCCAGCTCAAAACTGATTGCTTACAATCTCTGAGGTCAGGTAAGTCCAACTGTGGATGCACACTAAACAGATTGTTTTCACCAGTGAAAGGCCTCTAAGGTCAGGTAAGTTTCAACACTACCATTTCTAAACTGATTTCTTTCTGCAACAGAGTCTCTGAAATCAGAAATGCCCTGCAATACCAAAGCTATTAACTGACCTTTTTTTATGGAAGAAAGGACCTTTGAGTTCAAGTATATCCCTCTGTCCACCAGTTCTAAAATGATTCTTTCCCAATTCCCAGAAAGATAAGCTTTTGGTGTTATGCAGGTACAACTGTACACTAGCTTTGAACAGCTTGCTTTCTGCAATGAATTGCCTCTTAGGTCAAGTATGTCACTTTCTGCACCAGCTCTAAATTGTTTGTTTTCTGCAGCCCTGTCTGATGTCAGTATGACCCTGTCTGTGCCAGCTCAGAAGTGAATGCTTTCCTCAATGAAGGACTATTAAGATCAGGCAAGTCTCACTATGAATCATCTCACAAATGATTTCTTTCTGCAATAAAGGGCCTTTGAGGTAAGGATAGTCGCACTATCCACTGATTCCTTTCTATAATAAAGGACTCTGAGGTAACACGATGACTGTCTAGCTGTGCACATGATGTGGACTGACTGCTTTTTGCAACCAAGGGGCTTTGAGGTCAAATATGTTCTGCAATACACCATCTCTAAAGTGGCTGTTTTATGCAAGTACAGGCTTTTAAAGTTAGGTAAGGCCCATTATACACCAGCTGTAAACTGACTGTTTTCCACAACAGATGGCCACTGAAATCAGGTAAGTATCACTCCATGCTAGCTCTAAACTGTTTGCCTTCCAGAACAAAGGTTCAGGCAAGTCCTGCTAAGTGCCAGCTCTAAAATGATTGTTTTCCTCAGAAAAGGGCCTTTGAGGTCAGGTTACTCCCACCGCACACTGGCTCTAAGCTGATACCATTCTGCAACTAAGGGTCTCTAAGAATGGATAAACACCTGAGATGCAGTATATCTAAGTAGATTGCTTTCTGCAATCAAAACCTGTGAGCTCAGCTACAGTAAGTCTTACTATGCACCAGCACAAAGCCGATTGCTTTCTGCAACCAAGGTCCTCTGAGATCAGGTAAGTCCTGCTACATGCTATCTCTAAACTGACTTAATTACTATTTTCACCGAAGGCCCAGGGAGAAACACTTCAGACGCATGTCTTCAGAATGTGGGAGGAAACCAGAGTACCCGGAGGAACCCCACGCAAACACAGAAGATGCAAACTCTACACAAAAGGCACCCCAGCCAAGAATCTAACTGGAGAACCTCTTGTTGTGAGGCAATAATATTAACCTCTGCACCACTGTGTCACCCTGTTTTATTTGGATTCTACTTTTAACTGCATATTTAGACTAGGAAAAAGACTAGAGCTGTATCTGTTAGGAGTATCACAGAAATTTGAACAGGTTTGTTAGGTTAAATACATGTGAAGTGAGAGAGGAGCTAGAAACAAAACATTGCATTTAAGGGATAAATTAATATATTAAAAATTTTACTGGGAACGCTCACTCAGACTCTGCCATAAACTGCTGTGTGGGAAAGTTTAATTTGCTTTTCTTATATTTGTTTCTTATCATTCATATTACTTCAATACCATCTTCTATTTTGAATATTGTGTATTGTAATTGTATTTAACTTTCAACTGACAATTTAAAGAAGACCTGTTAGCATAATGGTTAAGGTCTTCACCTCTCATGCACAAGGTACAAGATCTGATCCTGACCTTCAGCCAATGCCTGTTTGCAGTTCCCACATTCTCCCTGAGTCTTTGTGGGGTTGCTGCGACCATGAAAAAACATGCTGTGTGTTTCTGTCTCAAATTCACCAAGAGTGGAGCTGTGGGTGGCAGCACAGAATCTACATGCATGGTGTCCTATAGGGAGAAGAGTTGTATAAACCAATCACCTTGACCATCTCCTGTGGTACACAGTATCCTCAGGATAGGTGAACACTGACCATAGACTGCTTGGTGTGGCAGGGCGACCCACTCAACAGTGTAAAATATGTTGTCAAATGGGCATGGGTATTTGCCAGTGATGAATGGATCGAGGAACTAGTTTACTCTGACGTATGCCAGCAGGGACCCATACTAATAGTGGGAAAGGTATATGTGCACCTAATAACCATAAAGCCAGTGTCCAGTTATAGATCTGTTGAGCAAAAGTGTAAAACCAAACAATCTGTCAAATGTGAACTAAGAATTACTCCACTCAATGTAGGTTCCCTGACAGGATGCAGCTTGGAAGTGGATGGCATGATGGTAAGGAGGAGGCTGCATATCTTATGTATCCAGGAGACAAGATGGAAGAGCAATGCAGCAAAGCCACTTGTCTTGGGATCCAGAGTCTACTACTTAGGAGGAGGATAGAATAGAAACAGTGTAGGAATTGTGGTAAGGAAGAAGCTTCAGAAGACAGTGAGGGATGTCTTTGCATTTGCCTGTATTTTTCCTCAAATATATTTGGAGCTACCTTTTAGTATTTATTAGTTTGGCTTTCACCTTTATATAAATATTGCACCATATCAGATTGCTCTTTGTTTCCAAAGTCCATGTTTCTTTTGTATCCCTTGTACAATTCTCTAGGTTTTGTTCTTTATATTTTAGAACTTTCTCTGACACTTCTTTTTCCAAATGCCTCATGGTTTCTTTGTCTATGTAATGTTTTTTCATGTGTCTGTTGTATTATTGAACTCAAATTTGCATTTGAAAACCTTTGAAAGTTTTTCTTGTGTAAGTATTTTTCTTTCCTCCAATTTCTCTCTAAATCTTTTTGAATAGCGTCCATGTAGAAATGCAGGGCTTATTGTGTACTATTAACAATACCTACTTTCTTTCTTATCCTCAGTAATACACTCTATAATTTTTATGGCTCTTTTTTGGCCTGTCAGTTTTTGTGATTTTTGTGCACTACTACTTCCTTCTACAGCAGGGGGGGAGCATCATCCCCCTGAGGCCTAACCCCATTCTAGGAATGCTTCTATGTCTTGAGGATTCTACACTGTTATTTTTTCCCATCCTGCCACCCATGCTCATACCAAGATTGGGCACTTTTCTATCCTGGGACTCCTGCACCCAGCTGTCTTTTTTATTTTTAATTTACTTCTGTCCATGATACATGCGGTATAAAATACAGTCTCTATATCAGTGTTGTCTTGGTGAGATTTTGTAAAAGCATGGTGTACTTCATGAAGGTACTCACCAGGACTTGAGGATGAATTCATTTCCAGAAATGCTACTCTTCTTTGTTTGCTGATTATATCATCTCTCTCCATTCAGACCCTTACCATCTCACCATTCAGACAGTCTCAATGTAAGATTTCTGATGTCAGATATGTCTTGCTTTACACCAGCTCAGAACTGATCATTTTCTGCAACAAATGACCTCTAAGTTCAGGTAAGGCTTGAAATTCACCATTTCTAAACTGATTGCTTTCTGCAGCAAAGTACCTTTGATATTAGGTAGGTCCTGTTATGTAAAAGTTCTAAACTTAATTCTTTCTGCAACTATGAGTCAATGAAGTCTGATAAGTTCCACCACACACGCTCTACAATGACTGACTTCTAGAGCAAAAGGCCTCTTAGGACAGGTAAGTCCCAATATACACCAGAACTAAACTGACTGATTTCTACAATAAGGCCCTCTGAGGTGCTACTCACCAAATCAGAAGTGATTGTTTTCCACAATAAAGGGCTTTTGAGTTCAGGTATGTCTTGCTACATACACCTCTAAACTGACTGCTTCTTCTAGCAAAGCACCTTTGAGGTCAGGTTAGTCTTACTGCACAGTAGGTCTAAGTTGACTACATTCTGCAAGCAAGAGTTACCTAAAACTAGATAAGTCCCAAGATGTAGTATATCTAAACAGATTGCTTTCTACATGCAAAGCTTCTGAGGACAGATAAGTCCCACTAAATTGATTGCTTTCAGCAACCAAGGGCATGAAAGGTCATGTAAGTCTTACTACACACTAGCTCTAAACTGATTTCTTTCTACAACAAAACCCCTCTGAGGACAAGTAAGTCCCATTTTACTCCAGCCCTGAACTCATCACTTTCTGCAAAAAAGTGCTTCTGAAGTCAGATATATCTGGTAAGCACCAGCTCATAAGAGATTGCTTTCTTAAATGGGGGCCTCAAAGGTAAAATAAATCCACCTATGCATGAGTTCAGAAATGATTGCTTTCTGCAAAAAGGCCCTCATAAGTTATGTATATCCTGCTCCTCACAAACCCTGAACTGACAGCTTTTTCAGTGGCAGAAGGTATAAGTGTGGTCTCTTTAGAATATCACACAAGTGATCCAGGGTTCAAATCCAGATAACTACATTCTGCTACCAACAGCCTCTGAGATCGTGTATATCACACTACACACCAGCTCTAAACTGATTGCTTTCTACATCTCTAGGCATCTATAGTCGGGTTAAGTATTAATACATACCAGCTATAAACAGACTGCTTTCCACAACGAAGCGGTTCAGAGGTCAAGTATGTCCCATTACCCACCATCTCTGAGCTGATTGCCTTCCAGAACAAATATCCTCTAAGTACAGGTAAGTCCTGCTTCACATTAGCCCTAAATCAGTTCCTATTATAACAAAGGGCCTCTGAGGTTAGGAAGGTTTCACTACACTCCAGCTCAAAACTGATTGCTTACAATCTCTGAGGTCAGGTAAGTCCAACTGTGGATGCACACTAAACAGATTGTTTTCACCAGTGAAAGGCCTCTAAGGTCAGGTAAGTTTCAACACTACCATTTCTAAACTGATTTCTTTCTGCAACAGAGTCTCTGAAATCAGAAATGCCCTGCAATACCAAAGCTCTTAACTGACCTTTTTTTATGGAAGAAAGGACCTTTGAGTTCAAGTATATCCCTCTGTCCACCAGTTCTAAAATGATTCTTTCCCAATTCCCAGAAAGATGAGCTTTTGATGTTATGCAGGTACAACTGTACACTAGCTTTGAACAGCTTGCTTTCTGCAATTAATTGCCTCTTATGTCAAGTATGTCACTTTCTGCACCAGCTCTAAACTGTTTGTTTTCTGCAGCCCTGTCTGATGTCAGTAAGACCCTGTCTGTGCCAGCTCAGAAGTGAATGCTTTCCTCAATGAAGGACTACTAAGATCAGGCAAGTCTCACTATGAATCATCTCACAAATGATTTCTTTCTGCAATAAAGGGCCTTTGAGGTAAGGATAGTTGCACTATCCACTGATTCCTTTCTATAATAAAGGACTCTGAGGTCACACGATGACTGTCTAGCTGTGCACATGATGTGGACTGACTGCTTTTTGCAACCAAGGGGCTCTGAGGTCAAATATGTTCTGCAATACACCAACTCTAAAGTGGCTGTTTTATGCAAGTACAGGCTTTTAAAGTTAGGTAAGGCCCATTATACACCAGCTGTAAACTGACTGTTTTCCACAACAGATGGCCACTGAGATCAGGTAAGTATCACTCCATGCTAGCTCTAAACTGTTTGCATTCCAGAACAAAGGTTCAGGCAAGTCCTGCTAAGTGCCAGCTCTAAAATGATTGTTTTCCTCAGAAAAGGGCCTTTGAGGTCAGGTTACTCCCACCGCACACTGGCTCTAAACTGATAACATTCTGCAACTAAGGGTCTCTAAGAATGGATAAACACCTGAGATGCAGTATATCTAAGTAGATTGCTTTCTGCAATCAAAACCTGTGAGCTCAGCTACAGTAAGTCTTACTATGCACCAGCACAAAGCCGATTGCTTTCTGCAACCAAGGTCCTCTGAAGTCAGGTAAGTCCTGCTACATGCTATCTCTAAACTGACTTCTTTCCACAACAGAGAGCCTCTCAGCATACCTCTTAACCTCTTAGCATGATAAATCTGGACTAATCCAAAAACAGTGGGAGGACGAAGGCCCAAAAATAGAGACAATTTCAAATATTCCTCTTGTAAATTTAGAACATTTATAAAATACCAGATTTTGCATTCACATGCATTTTCTGAAGGGTATGACATCTGTATCTCAGTTGTCTGTCATTATTTAGTAACTTCTGTCCTCAATAATTTACCTGGAAACCATATTTTTTGAGGAGCAGACCCAAACTATGAGGGAAAAATCTGGATATTGTATAAAAACCTAGACACTTGTGAGGTATGCCTCTGAGGTCAGATAAGTCCTACCAGGCAAAAGCTCTGTAATGATTTGTTTCTGCAATGAAGGTTCTCTTAGATAAGGTATGTCCAAGTATATATCAGGTCTAAACTGATTATTTTCCACAATGAAAGGCTTCTCAGTTCAGGCAAGAACAGTTAAACAACAGCTGTAACTGATTCTTTTCCTCAACAAAGGCCTTCTGAGGTTGTATAAATCCCATTTCACACTAGCATTCCACTGAGAGTGTCCTCTGAATTCAGGTAAGTTCTGGTATACTGCAGTTCTAAATAACTTGGTGTCAGTAATCAAGGAACTCTGAATTCAGGCACGTTACTCTATATACCAGATCTATACTGATTGCTTTCTGCAGCAAAGGGCCTCTGAAGTCAGATAGGTCCCACTATGCACCAGCTCCATATGAAATGCTTTCTGCTAGGAAGCACTTCTGAGATCAGAGAAGTCCTGCTACTCCACAGTCTAAACTGATCACTTTCCACAACAAAGGGCTTCTGAGGTAAAGTAAGTCTCGCTATGCACCAACTCTAAACTGATTGCTTTGAGTAGCCAAGGTCTTCTGTCATCATGTAAATCTTGATGTCTGCCATCTCTAAAGTGATTGCTTTCTGCAGCAAAGGGCCTCTGAGGTCAGGTAAGTTCCTGTATAAGCTACTCCGGAACCAAATGCTTTTTATAACCAAAAACCTTTAAGGTCAGATATGTCCTGTAATGCTCGAGCTCTAAACTGACTGCTTTCCTCATCAAGGGACCAAAGAGGTTAGGTAAGTTCTGCTACAACCAGTTTTAAACTAATGGTTTTCTGCAACCAAGGGCCTGTATGTTCAGGTAAGTCCCACTAAACACTACTCCTAAGCTGATTGCTTTCTACAACCACGAGTTTTTGTGGTCAGGTAAGCCCCATTCCACTCCAGCTCTAAAAGGATTGCTTTCTGCATCCAAGAACCTATGAGGTCAGATATGACCTGCTATGAGCCAGCTCCGAACTAAGTATTTTCTTTAATGAAAGACCTGTGAGGTCTGGTATGATCTGCTATGCACAAACTCAGAAATGGTTGTTTTCTGCAGCAAAAGTGACTCTGAGGTCAGATAAATTCCACCATGCACCATCTCAGAACTGATTATTTCTTGAAATGATAGCTTCCGAGGTAAGCTAAGTCACACAATTCACCATCTACAAACATTTATTTCTGCAATGGAAGGCCTTCAAGGTCACATAAGTCTAGATATGAACCAGTTCAAAGCTGATTGCTTTCTGCAACCAAGGGCCTCTACACTCTAAGTCCCACTACATGTTAATACTATGCTGATTACATTCTACAACATTCCACTCCAATTCTAAACTGACTGCTTTCTGTAGTTGAGAGCTTCTGTGGTCTAATAAACCTCTGTGGTCTAATAAGTCCTGCTATGCACCAGCTCTAAAAGGAATGATTTCTGCAGCCAAGAACTTCTCAAGTCAGATATGACCCCATATGAGCCAGCTCAGAAGGGAATACTTTCTTCAATGAAAAACCTATGAAGTCAGGTATGGTCCACTAAGTACAAACTCAGAACTGGTTGTTTTCTGTAATAAAAGTGCCGCTGAGTTTAGGTATGTTCTACTATGAAAAATATCCGAACGGATTGCTTCTTGTAAAAAAAGCTTCTGAGATAAAATAAGTCAAAGTATGCATCAGATCTAAACCAATTACTTTCTGCAATGAAAGAGTTCTGAAGTCATATAAGTTCCTTTAGGCACCAGTGCAGATCTGTTTGCTTTCTGCAGAAAAAGGACTCTGAGTTTGTGCAAGTCCAGCTACTCACAAACTCTGAACTGACTGTTTTCTGGTACAAAGGCATCTGAGGTCAGGAAAGTCCTGCTACACACCAGCTCTAAACTAATTGATTTCTGCAACCAAGGACCTCTAATCTCAGGCAAGTCCCAATCCACTCCAGCTCTAAACTGATTACTTTCTGTAACCATGGGATTTTGCAGTCTGGTAAGTCCTGCTAGATATCACGACTGCCTTCTGCATCCAAGGTCCTCTGAGATCACATATGACCAATTCACCCACTTAAAATTGAGTGCTTTCATCAATGAAAGGCCTGTCTGGTAAGGTAAGATCTGTTAAGCACAAACTCAGAACTGGTAGTTTTCTGCAACAAAAGTACTTCTGAGGTCAGGTAAATTCTGCTATGCACCATCTGGCTGCCTCGTAGTTTTGGCATCTTTTTAGGCTTGCTAGTTGTTGCTGAAGCACCTACCAAGAGGAGAAAACGCTGAGAGAAGAAAAGGAGCCACTTTTGTGATTTTCTTCTGATTTTTGTTAAGTTTTACTGCTTTGCCGCCTACTTTTTGGCATTTTCCGGCTTGCTAAAGTTTATATCTGTAACAGTAACAGTACTTGGAACACATCTAGAGCCTGTTTACTGCATTTCCTGTGTTGCACTTAATTTAAAATTGTTTTTTCTCTAAAAACTGCATTTTACCTGATTTTGGCCTATCACTCAAGTGTGGGGTCATTTATTGCACTGTTGTGATTATTTTGCTGCATGTGTATCTCTGCTACCTTTAAACTACAACAAAAAGAAAAAAAAAAATCTTGATTTTTTCCCACTTTCTGAAAGTTAAGAAAGTTCAGTTACAGATTTGCTGTTCTGAACTGTTTGGAAGTTTCTAGAAGGCCAGTGCTTGCTTGGGCTAAAGGGAAGTCTCTGTGTTCACCAGTAGGAGTGGTTAACACTGAACAGCCTGCCTGTCCCTGGAGGAGTTGTTACTACCTAGAAGCTGTAGTTTTATTGGCCATTTTGGGTCAATTCTAAACTCCTTGATCTCTCTCTCTTAAAACCCTACAACTCTCTTTTTGCGCGGTTTTGCGAACTGAGCAGCATCGGGCAGCGCCGCCTAAACAGGTTTAAACTATTCCAGGCTGTACAAAGTCTGCTTTTCACTTTTTCCCTTAGAACTGTTCAAACTCTCAAAGTAATCACTCTATTCTCTTTCTAAAGCCCTGCACTTGCTCAGCTCTTATAAGGAAACACTAACTAACTAAAGCACTACACCCTCCTTGACTTCTCATAAGTATTAGGCTCCCGATTGGTCCTTCCTGATCAAGTGAAAAATCAGTTCCCTTCCCTAATCTGATCAGTAAAAAAAACAGTTCCCTATACTAATCTGGTATGTCCAAGGGTCAGTTTCAAGGTTACTCTCCAGTCCAGCTGGTGAATCTGGGAATTTTGAGGCAATGTTACAATTGCCTTATGTACACAGACAACCCTCTCCTCTTTCCAACAAACTCTAATACATGTGAGAGATGCAGTTACACAGCCAAACTGGAGGCAGAGCTCTCTCAACCCAAGACTGGCACAGTCAGTCAGGAGGAAAAGGTAACCACAACACCACAAATCCAGTCTCACACAGACCTATTGCATCTGCATACCCAACACATAAACACACAAAAACATACTCGGAGGCTCTAAATAAAAATCTGCCTAAACAGCAAAGACCTCCTAAGCAGATATCCAAGCAACAGCCACCCCTCAACAATACCCACAAATCACATATCTTACAAAATCAGTGTGTCTCACAGTCACAGCCCATAAGGCCAAACAACACACCAAATACACTTGTTATAGGGGACTCTATTGTCTGGCACACTGACGTCCCACTCACCAGACTGAACAAGGAGAAGGTCACTGTAAGCTGCCTGTCGGGTGCCAGGATCTGCCACATAACGCAAGCACTCAGGTCACTCCAAAGCAAGTACAAGTATGACTCCGTCATTGTCCATGCTGGTGTAAATGACCTGAGACGTACCTCCCTGGACTACATGAAAAGAGACATAGAGGAGCTCTCTGACCATGTAGCCCAGGCTGGTATGTCCCTGACCTTGAGTAGCATCTTGCCCTCACCAAGAATGATGCCACAGTATAAAGACAAAATGATCAGTTTCAACAATTGGCTAAAGTATTGGTGTCATTCAAAGGGGATTCAGTGTCTGTCAGCCTGGGATGACATGCTCGACAAGCCACTTCGCTTCACTAGGGACGGCTTGCACCTGTCACCCTTAGGCTTTCGTATACTGGCCAAGGCTCTTGCCACCCCCATAGTGCCTTTTTTAGGCAAGGCTCAAAGGACAAACCCACCCCCATAGACAACCCAAAGATTAAAAAACTAAAGGTAATGCTACTCAATGCCAGAAGTCTAAACCTCAAGATGCACGCACTCAAGACTCTCCTCAGTATGGAGAAAATCGATGTCTGTGCAGTAACAGATACCTGGTTCAAGACTCCTGAGAGCACCCCAGCACTACCAGGTTATAACTCATACCATGCGTTTCGGCCCCAAAACTCGGACCGAAGCACAAAAGGAGGGGGAGTATCTATATTCATCAAAGATACCTACACCTCCAGGTTAGTGGCACTGCACGAAGCATCGGAAACCATCCATGTGCAACTAACAGCGGGCAAAACTGCCTTACAGTTTGTAGCCTGCTGCAGAACACCCTCCTTATTACAGGAACCCCACTTGGCATTCCTGAGAGCACTGGAGAATATGAAGGTCTCTCCAAACACTATGTTATTGGGTGACTTCAACTACCCAAACATTGACTGGGAAAACTACTCAAGCCCAAACACCCTCGCCCAACGGTTCCTTGAATTTATAAACTCTAATGCAATGGAACAACTGGTCACCACTCCCACAAGAGGGAACAACATATTGGACCTGGTCATCACCAACATGGGGACTCTATGTTCCACACCAGAGGTAAACCCCTCATTGGTAAGATCAGACCATAAACAAATTTCCCTGGACATCCATATCCCGTCCCCATCCCCAGCCAAGGAAATCACTGTAAAGAATTTTCCAAAGCCAACTTTGCACTTCACAAGACTAAGGTGGAATCCCTCAAAGCCCCTGGGCCAGAGAATAATACAGCCCAATCCGCAGAATCCTTTACAAATGCATTCTATGAGCACCTGCAGGAATGCATGGATCGTGCTATCCCAAATAAAACCAAGACTCACTTCTCCAAAAACAGGAGACTGGTCTGGTGGACCCCAGCCATAAATAAGCTATACAACAGAAGGTGGAAGCTACTACATGACAGAGTAAAATCCCAAAAAGGGAAGGCATCTCTGATCAGTATTAGCAAGAAACTTCGATCCCTCATAAAATCATCAAAGGCCAGTTTCTAAAGAAAAAATTGCCCAAGACACTAAAGATAATCACAAGGCCTTCTTTAGTTATGTCAGAAACATGGGCAGAAACTCCCAGATATGCTCTGAATTGTTGCATGACGGTACAAAATATACCGAACCTACAGACATAGCCAACATCCTGGCAGACAGATTCAGCACAAACTTCTCCCCCCCTTCCCCCCCAAAGGAACAAACGCCTATCCCAACTGAATGTAACCTCCCTGACATCACAGATGCACAGGTGAAAGCTGCCCTCTCCAAAGCAAAAAGCACAGCATCTATGGGACCAGACGGTGTCCCAGGTTGTGTCTTACATGAGCTCCAAAAAGAACTGAACCCTCACATTAAGTCACTGTTCAAACTTAGCCTTACTACAGGATATGTACCCAAAGAATGGCGTACAGCTACAGTGGTCCCACTCCACAAAGGTGGTGCCACAATGGACCTCGGAAACTATTGTCCCATAAGCCTGACTCGTCTGGTCTATAAAGCTATGGAGTGTATTATTATGGAACACATAAACAAAGACATTGGGAGCCTCCAGACACTGGACCCTACCCAATTCAGCTTTGTTAAGGGCAGATCTTGCCTCTTAAACCTAGTTGATTTCTTTGAAACAGTTACCAAAGCCATAGGTGAAGGCAAGGTAGTCCACACAGCCTACCTGGACCTCGCAAAAGCCTTCGACACAATACCCCACTCGGGCATCATAAATAAGCTTACCAGCTTAAATATCAACCCCTATATCACAAGATGGGTTGCAAACTGGCTCAGAGATAGAACCCACATGGTCAGAATCGCAGGTGCCATGTCCAGTTCCAAACCAGTTACAAGTGGCATCCCACAGGGCTCAGTTCTGGGACCTCTCTTGTTCAGTATATACTTCGCTGAGGTTCAGGCTAACACGGGGGGATTATGGCTGACAAAGTTCGCAAATGACTGCAAACTGGGGGCCATAATCGAATCTCCAGCTGACACAAGCATCCTCCAAAAGGGTCTCACAGAGATGGATGCTTGGTGCCAGAGCCACGGCCTCAAGCTAAATGCTAAAAAGTGCATAGTCATCCCCTTTGGGAACAACAAGGTGCCCACAAATTACCACATAGGTGGTAACCCATTAAGTACGGAAGAAGTAATTAGAGATTTGGGGACCAACGTAGATAGTAATTTCTCCTTTGCTAATCACGTTGCCAAAGTGGTTAGAAAGTCCTTCTATATAGCCCACCTTATCAAGAAAGGGTTCGCATCTAGATCAAGAGAGGTCATTGTGCCCCTCTACACGTCACTCATCAGGCCCATAATTGAATACAATGCCCCTTTTGGGATGTACCTTACCCGACACCTGCAGCAACTGGAGATACCCCAAAAGTATCTCACCAAGAGGGCTACAAACAAATGTCCTATGCAGCTCGACTAAAGAAACTCCAGCTCTACTCAGTTGCTTACCACCTACTCAGAGGTGATCTATGCCTGACGTACAAAGCCATGTCAAGCCCAGAATTAATGGACATGCTCCACCTCAAAAAATCCAAGTCCCTTAGAGCTACACACTCCAGGGACCTAAACCTCAGCACAAAAATAAATAGGACATGCTGGAGGGACAGATTCATTTCCCAAAGGCTCCCCTCACTCTGGAATAGAATCCCAATTCATGTTAGACATAGTCCCTCGCTGACCCTCTTCAAGCGATATTTGGATGCGTGAATGGGAAATCGCAAATTCACCCCTGGGATCTGTCCTGTATCCCTGCTAGACAGAGGCACAGTAAATTAATCTTAAAAGGGTACCTTCTGTGACCTACTTTACAGAGGCACAGTAGGCTAATCTAATAGGGAGGCGGAAGCCAAATACATTCTGGCTAGGCTTATAAATGCCCTAGGGCAGATAGCCTAGTATCTACCTATGAACCTACGAACCTAAAATTGGTTGCTTCCTGAAATGAAAGCTTCTGATGTAACCTAAGCCAGAGTGTGCCCCAGTTCTAAAATGATTACTCTTTGCAACCAAGAGCCTATGAGTTCAGTTAAGTCCCACTGTGCTCCAACTCCAAATGAAATGCTTTCTGCTAGGCAGCATTTCTTAAATCCTATAAGTCCTGCTACTCTACATCTCTACACTGATCACTTTCAGTGATAAAGAGCCTAGAAGATAAATATGTCTCGATATGCAGCAGCTCTAAACTGATTCCTTTCTTCAACCAAGACCATCTAAGGTCAGATAAGTCCTGCTATGAACAAGCTCTGAACTGACAGCTTTCTGCACTGAAGGGTCTCTGAGGTCAGATAAGTCTTGCTACCTACCAGCTCTAAATTGACTACCTTGTAGGACTACTATTCCCTAAATACCTTTAAAATCACACTAAAAACCTGCTTTTTACAAAATCCAAGATGTACATGTGAAATACAATCTAACCCCCCCATAACCCAAAACTCATTCTACCAGCAACCTGTATATGCAACTAATTTCAACTATGTACTTTGCCTGTGCACTAGTGCTTGTACATATTTAGCATAATATGTTGTCTTTCTATATTTAGACTTGATCTAAATGTTTGTTATAACTGTGAATTTTTTTTCCAAAGGCTTTTATATGAACCATATATTATTCTGTTTGTAATATTTTATTTACTATATTTCATTTGCTATGGTCAACAAATGTCAATAAATAAATAAATAAACAAATAAATAAATTGTGCCACTAATATCCTCTGCAATAAAATAAGTCCTGATACTTGCTGCGACGGGTCCCTACTCTGGGCCAGCATTCAAGAGGACTCAATTCTCATCACTGACTCCTGTGAGGGATGGTTACTAAGAGCAAAGACAGATTCAGACAGTATTTTCAGATGCAGCTCCCTTCACCAAGCACAATTTCCCTTAACAGCACATGGGCAGCATGCTCCAGACCTAGGGCTGGACTCTCCTTCTTTCTCCAGACTAACACAAAACTCCACTCTAACTACTTTGAAACTCTGTGTCCCTGTCCCCAGTAGCTGACACACACACACATGGATATTTGAGTTCCACACAGATACATACACACCTGGGAAAAGCTGGCGCAGAGTTACTATCTGTGCCCCTTTCTGCCAAGACTCTGAGGTAATCATGCTGCCATCAGCAGTGCCCATACTATGGCTAGACTTTTTTTTTACAGCTGTATAAAATTCCTTCCTGGTTTGGATTCTATGACTGAAATGTACAACTGGATGATCTTTTTCCTCTAATAAAACTTGGATGAGTACAGCCCCCACTCCATGGTTTGAAGCATCTAGCTACACAACAAATTATTTGCTGTAATCTGGACTGGCTAACACTGGGAGTCTTCCCAAAGCCCCTTTAACCTTTTGGAATACCTGCTCACAGGCTGGGGTCCACACTAACATATCTGGCCTGCTTTTCCTCATCAGGTCTGTGATCACCAGATCCCCCTCAGACTCTTCCTTCCATCTATTGCAAATACTTAGCACCAGGGCCTCCCTATCATGGTAAAGCTTCATTATGTTAAATGGTACAATTTGTGCTCCTGCCTAGCAGGTTTACCATGTAATTAACATCACTGACCCACCTTACCACTTTGAAGAGTCCCTCCCAAGTAGCATACAGCTTACTGTGTCTGACAGGAATGAGCACCATAACCTGCTGTCCCACAACATACTCTCAAGCTCAAGCATTCCTATCATACCAGACCTTTTTTCTGATGCTGGGATCCTGTCAGGTTCTTCTGGGCCAAGCCCATGAACTCCCAAAGTCTTGTCCTGAGGTTTAGGACTTATGCCACAACACACTTCTTGCAGGATTCACACTTACCCTCCCATGCATAATGAATAAAATCTAAAGGCCCCCTCACCCTATGCCCATATAGCAACTCAAAGGGTGAAAAACCTGTGGATTCCCAGGGTACCTCTCTGTATGCAAACAGCAGATGGGGCAAATATTTGCCTCACTCTCTCTTAAACTGGTCTGCAAATGCCTGTAGCATGGCTTTTAGTACAGAGTTTAACCTCTCCACAAGACCATTAGTCTGGGGGTGATAGGGGTGGATTTTGGGTGCTTCACTCCACAGCGCTTCCACAGATAAGCCAGTAGGTCTGACATGAAATTGCTACCTCTGTCAGTCAGTATTTATATCGGGAAACCCAGTCTGCTGAAAATCTCTAACAAAGCATTTGCCACCTTCCATGCCTCAATGGAGGACAGAGCCACTGCCTCAGGGTATCTAGTAGCATAATTTACTACCACCAGGATATAATTCTTCCCTGTGGAACTTAGGGTAGTCAGAAGCCCCACAGTACCCATAGCTACCCTCTGAAATGGCTCTTCAATCACAGGCAAAGGCATCAAAGGAGCCTTGACCTTGTCTCCTGCCTTGCCTACCATTTGGCTCTGCTCACAGGTCCTGCAGTACCCTGTTATATCCCTTGCAATCCCAAGCCAATAAAAGTTATGCTTTATGCCCATATAACCTACAAAAGGAATGTTATGGGCTACAGCTAGAATTGGAGATGATAGGCTCTAGGTACTACAACTGTTGTATTATCTCACCCTCTAGCCTTCCCGCAGGGATCCAGTCTCTCTACAGTAACCCTTTGTTCCAGTATACAGTCTCCACTTATCCTTGAGAATCAGGTGCCTCCTTAGCTACCTCCCTCAAGCCTTGTAATATAGGGTCTGAAAGCTGAGCCTGTCTCAGTTCTACCTTTGTGTATGTTAAATAAATTGTTAAAATCAGACTGTAAAAATCATTAGGCATTTTTAAAATGACAGTCAATAACAGACAGTAATGCAGGAAACTCAAGTATCTAATTTACAAATACTCTAATGTACATTAGGAGGCAAAAAACCATACACAAACTTGTACAGAATTTTGTCTAGTTTTATTAGTGAAACACATGTCATTTATATTGTTTGCAATCAGCTTTTGCCCACCTCACTGACGTGGTCAGTGACAGGGTTTTTACATCATGATTATTTATAGAAAGAATGCTGATATTACAATTTTTAAAAAGTTACTTTCCCATGAGAATATTACAGCCTTGCAAAGCACCTGGTCGGTCACAATGTCCTTCCGAGGATGTAGCCAATTCAAGGCTCTTAGATTAGTTCGAATACAATGGGTGCATGTCTTCTTTAATACTTCTCTTTGTCTCTTTCTTGTTCACCAGCTGGACATTATCTCTGATAGTGCGCAAGGCCGTTCTTCTGGTGGAAGCAGGAAAAGATACACATGCACACAGATTCATTATTTTCTAACTTTGCAAAATAATCTTTACTGACAGAAATGAGCCAGCCGAGCTGCCAAGGCCAAGTTTTTAATCACACTGCAGCTTATGCTTCAAGCAATAATATGCGAGTTCATTTCTACTATTATTCTAGTAAAACAGAATTAAATGCATTGCATATTATACTATTTTTCAACCTTTGTACTTCATATATATTCGAGTACATTTATATATGCCTGACCACACAGCTTATATGTGAATACATATTTTTCTAACATTCTCCCTCCTGTTAATGCATTTCATTCTATTTGAAACATAAACAATATCATTTCATTTTTTAGCCTTTTTTTTTTCAAGGACTTTCAGCTAAGTAAGTCATTTATTTTATATTTCAGAAAAAGCATCATCTGAAATTAATTTTTCAATTTCAACACTTTGGTAAAAAGTTTTAGTAACAGATATATCAACAAATTTTTGATTAATCTTTTCATGCAGGGAATTTTACAGTAAACACATGCTCCTATTAGGAGTATACCCACACAAATAGCAATTAAGTGTTTAATAGGATGGAACCCCACCCCCCCAAACAGATTTTGGAAAAAGTCCGTCAGTGGGTTTGGGTCTGGTTTAGTCATTGCTGATACTTGCTGAATTACCTCTAGGTGGTCATTGATTTTATGTTGGTTGTCTGGAATGTACGCACAGCATTTTTTTTTGTGTACCACCTCTTGCCACTAGGGTGAAGTAAAGAGCCATTCGATTTTGTAGCACAACAGTTTTTATTGCATTTAGTTTATCAGTCACCAATTTTAGGGTGGAAATTGCTCATGACTTCTTGACAGCTTTTTCAGCTCCCAGATCGATTTGACTGCTCCATAGGCTGGTGGTATTCCTGCCCTGGATATAACACTGTTGCCCAAGTCCATATGAGTCAATTTACTTTTGTCTTTTACTGAATTATGGTCTTTTTAACCAGCTTTGATTTTTCCAACTGGATTTACAGGTTTTTTTAACTGGACCTTCAGATTCTCGAGCTGTTTTTCTTACGTTTTGTATTTTACCCAAAGGTAATTTTGCAGTATGTCTTATTGCTGAAACCAGATAACCCAAAAAACAACTGCCGGACCAATTCTCAGGTAACCATTTATATGCCTTTTTTCCACAAATAAAATCATTACTTTGGTACTAATACGTGTTATTCCTGCATGAAACATTTTTCTATCCTCAATAGACAATTGCTTAGTTAAGACTGGATTGTCACATACTGCATTTAATGTAGTTTTTATTGAACTCAGATATGAATTATGGTTAGTATTACAAACAGTACCCCCACTTTTGACTTTAATGTAACATTTATAAGACATTGTTATATTACCATTACTCCAGCCCACCTGGAGGGTATCACTTTTGTAGAAACATACAACTCCTTTTTGTGTGACAGGTAAAAATAAAGCAATTTTGTCCTGTGATCTTACAGTTTCTGTATAAAAAAACTTTCCAAAGTCTCATTTTATCCCCAGAGGGACAGTGGACATTACAGTCTTTTATATGCTGTTGGTATAGCTGTACAAACCCAGCAATTTGAAAAGTTTATAGTCTCTGTATACACTTGCTTCATGGCCAGGTATGTGTTAAAGTTTGGATGCCAGTCTATAAACAGTTCATCACGTCTTTTCACTTTTACTCGTGTGGTTGAGTGCAGAGAAAAACCACAATAAGAGAAAAATTGTCATATTTAGTCAACAAATGCACTGCCAAAGAAAATAATTATGCAATAGTTCTTGGGTTGCTCTGCTTTTTGTTTGCTTTACTCTTGGCCATTTTGCCCTTGTGTATCAGTCACAAAGTTCTTATTCAGCTGAAAGTTCTTTTGTCTGAAAAAGAGTTAAACTGCAAAACAGATTTATTTATTAACAGTTTTTTTATATAATTAGCTAGTGAACTGTCAGCCTCCAGCTCTGCAGGCATGAGAGCTTTTTACTGAGGCACATAATATGCCCCTCCAAATACTACTTCAAAGGGGATTAGACCCTTTACATTTGTTACTGTTTTTATGCTCAGCAATGCTAGAGGTAAACAGCAAATCCAATTTTTCTGAGTCTCACTCATCAACTTCCTTAACTTGTTTTTTAAAATCCCATTGTACCTCTCCACCAGTCCTGCTGACTGTGGGTGGTAAGCACAGTGATTCCTTAAGGAAATCCCCAAAAAAATCTCCCAAGTTGTTGAATTGTCTGATTGACAAAATGTGTCCCATTGCCACTATAGATTTTTTCCGGTATGTCAAATCTAGGAATTATTTTCTTTACTAGGGCCTTTGCCACTGTTGCTGCATCCGGATTCCTGGTTGGAAAAGCTTCTACCCATTTTGAAAACATATCTATGATCACTAAACAGTATTTTTTTTTTTCACATTTATTCAACTCTATGAAGTCCATACAAATAGTATGGAATGGATATGGTGGTGTAGGGAAACTCCCTTGCTTGTTTTTAAATGCTCCTTGTGCATGGTGCTTGTTACAAGTATGACAAGCTGCACAAAATTTTATTGTATAATTTATGTATCCATATGTTTGGAATATTTTATTTACTAACTGTACCATCCCCTGTTGAGACATGGCTCTGGCCATGGCTCAACAGAGCTGCATATCTAAACAAGATAGACGACAATATTGTTTTTTTTTGTTTTTTATCTTTGGCAATGTACAGTCCATTTTAAAATTGCACCTTGTTTTACCCAGTTTTGTTTTTGCTTTTGTAGTAAGCATTTGCATTGTTTTTAACATGTTTAAATCTAAAATTTCAGAGGGTTGTAATTTTTCATTTAAAAATAAAGTTTTTGAGTCTGAGGCTGCTTGCTTTGCAGCTGCATCGGCTCGTGCATTACCTTTTGAAATCTTATCCTGTTGTTTTGTATGAGCTACACATTTACAAATAGCTACTTTGGTAGGCAACTGAATAGATTTTAATAGCTTTAAAATAAATTGCGCATGATTAATAGGTTTTTTACTGGATGTAATTATCCCTCTATTTTTTTTATTGTTGTGCAAACACATGCACTGTAGAAAAAGCATACTGATTATCAGTATATATGTTTACTTTTTTGCCTTTTACTAAAATACATGCTCCTGTCAAAACTACCAGTTTTGCTGCTTGAGCATACAAGTTGTGTGGCAAAGTTTGTGCTTTTAAATTTTTAGTGTCTGTAACTACTGCATACCCCACCAGATTTTTTTTGTAGGACCCCTTTTGCATGAGCCATTCACGTAATATGTTACCTCAGCATCATCCAAGGGCATATCTGTAAGATCTTGTCTAGGTAAAGCTAACTGTTTATATGAGGTTGACTCAGCAGTATGGTCATACATGAAAGATGTCTAGCAGGAGAAAGGTATGCAACTTTTTTTTGTAGCAGGATTATTGCAACTGCATGACGCATTTTCAATGTGAGAGGGTGGAATAACACCACTGAGGCTGAAGCCTGCACTGCCATTGCTGCTGCAACTACTGCTTGTACACAGTGAGGCAAAGATTGCACCACTGGGTCTAACTGTGATGAATAGTAAGCTTATGGGGCATTGCTTATCCCCATGTTGTTGCTTTAATACTGATGTCATGTACCATTGCTTACAATCTATGGTCTAAAAAAAAAAAACGTTTGTGATAACTTGGAAGTCTTAAAACTAATGAAGAAGCTATTAACTGCTTTAACCTGCAGAAAGCCATTTCTGCTTTTGTTTTCCATTGTAAAATAATTTGGTACCCAGTTCCAACAAAAATTAGTTGTACCTAAGAAAGACATTATTTCTTTTTTAGTTGTTGGTTTGGGTGCTTGCAAAATTGCTGTTTTTTTCTTTTTTCTTTCCCATTATCTAGTATTTTACCTTTATTGAATATCACATATTCCAGGTATCTAACCTGTGTTTTTTTTCCAAAGTTGTAACTTACTTTTGTTTACTTTGTGTCCTTGTATTACTAAAAATTTTAATAATGCTACTGTATTCACCCTGCACTGCTGCTGGGTGCTGCTAGCAAGATGTCATTTACATAAAGTAAAATTTGACTACCTTCTGGTGGGGTAGACCCTGCCAGGTTGCTAGCCATTTTTGTGCAAATATTATTGGGCTCTCACAATATCCCTGTGGTAGTCGAGTATATGTATACCTTTTACCCTGAAATGTAAATGCAAACCAATATTGACTATCAGGATGTATAGGTATTGAAAAGAAAGCATTGCTTATATCTACCACAGTAAAATACTTCTGTTGTGGCTTTAAATCATTTAACAAGGTATGTGGGTCTGGCACCGTAGGTGCTCTAGGTATTACTGCATTATTTACAGCTCATAAATCTTGTACCATCTGCCATTCCCGTTTGCTTTTTAACAGGAAATAGGGTGTATCACATGGTGAATCAGGAGATTCTACCAGTACTCCTTTTTGAGTAATGCTGCTTATTATAGGCTTAATTTTACTTTTGCATTCTTTTCAAAATGTATTGTCTTTTCTGTGGTCTAAAAGCTGACTTTGGGGTAATTGTAACTGGTCCTGCTGCTTGAATAAGCCCTACATTTAACTTGCCTGTTGACCACAGAGTTGTTGGAATTTTACACAAGGCCTCTTCTTTTCTTTTAATAAAATGCTAATCAGCTGTCCTTACTAGATTGCAAGTGTACAGCTGTATGTGTCTGTGTCAACCAATTCAGTTTTGTTTTTATATCCCTTGTCCTGACATTTCTAAATCAGTCTGTTTTCCCATTTTGTTACCTTTTTTTCTAAGTCTGCCCATTTAACACTTTTGTTTTTGTCAAGCTGACATGTGGCAGTCTATTGGACTTATACAATCTCATGAACTCCTGAGGTAATGAACAGCTTACTACACTGTTTCCCTCAGTATCCCAGCATAAAGTTTGTAATATTAATTTGTCAGCAGGATTTTTACTTATATTTCTTATCAGGTCCTGGTGTGCTACAGTAGTATGGAGTACAATGTAACAAGTGCTGCTGATCAGTGTCAAGGGAGGGTACCTTACTGATGGCTACGTTTATCAGTTCTTTGGTTTCTGCCCCTGGACCAATCATAACTAGGTCCTGGCTGTACCAATAATAGGCTTCACCCTCTGATCACACCACAAAAGCATCCATTTGTCTTTGTGCTTTCATACCCTGCATGGTAGGAACTACTGCTATGCCAAATATCTGCACAAGGTCTCTTCCCAGTAAGTTTACTGGATATTTTTGCAGAAACTACAATTTTACTTTTCTGAGTCATACCTGAAACAGGGTCAGTTATTGCTATATTATGGGAAAGTGGTTCCCTGTATAGCTGTCCATTTGCTGCTTTTACTAATATATAATCAGGTGATTCAGAATGTTTTGGTAACTTGGAGGGTGTATCAAAGTCCGTGGCGCTCCTGAGTCACACAGGAATTTGACCTTTCTTCCTCCACCAGAAGTGTTACTTCTGGTTTTGTATTTGCTAGGTAGAGCTCCAGGCTCAACAATGCTAAATCTAAAATTTTATTTTCATTTTATCCTCTACATCTGTTTGTACTTCCTCTATTCCTCTACTACATTCACATTTTCTTTTTGTTTATTAACCTTTCCTGATGATTTTTGGTTATTATCACTATCATATAGTCAGTCCACATCTCCTTTATCTTCTGTCATTGCTTTCTTATTTTGTTTATAGTCCGTAGCTAGATGCCCTTTTACCTGACTGTAATACAAATACTTCAGCCCGTCTTCAGCAGTGAAGACTTGTGCCTTTTTCTTTTTACTATTAAAGTGTCTTTCAGTACGTCTAGCATACTCAAGTAAGGCTTGCAGCCTGCTTGTTCAGTGATCTATCATATGCCTTGTAATAAAGCTACTAACAGAGGCAATGCAACCTTTTAAAATGTATTTTTTAATTGTTGTTTAAAGCATTTTAATAATCTAGCATAATATCCATCTACTGTCTCATTTTCCTGTTGTATGCATTAATTAATGCAAGTCCAGTCTGCTCTAAGTTTTTATTTTTTAGAGATTCTGTCTGTTAGACCTTTTACTCTGTTGTCTAAAAATGTTTCAGAATTTAAGCTTTTGTTTTACAATTTGCTTCCTCAATCCACCTATGTGCTTGAGGTATGCCTAGTTGGTGCTGTTTTCTTTTGCCTGACGCCCTGCATCAGATTAAAGCTTGTTTAAGGAGTTTAACTAGTGAAAGTTTATCTAGTTTACTATCAAATTTATAGTTGTTAACATATTTTGCAAAATATCTCACATTATCTGCTTACTGCAATTGCATATGCTTCACATTATCCGTTAGGGGCGGATCTCGTGATCTCTTAGTGCACTGATCTCCCATGTCTTAAAAAGACTGTTACGTAACCCTTCTCTTGTACCACGTGGTATCTTATTTCCCATATCCACAGTAGTGTTTAGAATGACTGTTTACTTTGCTTTGTTATTCCCTGATCTATGACTCAAGATACAATACTTGACTCTCTCTCCCTGCTATCACAAACCTTAGCAATAGCACAGTGTAACCTGGTCCCTGATCTAAAACAAAGACAAAGAGGGAAATTCTTCTTACCTGAGCCTCCCGCTTACTGCTGTTTTGTCTTCTTGGGGCCCAGTCTTCCGCTTTTCAGCCACAGATCAGAAAGTGGACAGCCTCTTTACACACAACAATTTAGTCGGAGGTCTTTTCACTTTAAGAAGAACCATTTTGGTTTGGCAGCTTCTCCTGCGCAGATTTATAACCACCCATGCACTCTGTGACCTGCAGCTTACCAAGGGAATTCCGGTCCGAAGGACCAAAATGTTAAATAAATTGTTAAAATCAGACTGTAAAAATCATTAGGCATTTTTAAAATGACAGTCAATAACAGACAGTAATGCAGGAAACTCAAGTATCTAATTTACAAATACTCTAATGTACATTAGGAGGCAAAAAACCATACACAAACTTGTACAGAATTTTGTCTAGTTTTATTAGTGAAACACATGTCATTTATATTGTTTGCAATCAGCTTTTGCCCACCTCACTGACGTGGTCAGTGACAGGGTTTTTACATCATGATTATTTATAGAAAGAATGCTGATATTACAATTTTTAAAAAGTTACTTTCCCATGAGAATATTACAGCCTTGCAAAGCACCTGGTCGGTCACAATGTCCTTCCGAGGATGTAGCCAATTCAAGGCTCTTAGATTAGTTCGACTACAATGGGTGCATGTCTTCTTTAATACTTCTCTTTGTCTCTTTCTTGTTCACCAGCTGGACATTATCTCTGATAGTGCGCACAAGGCCGTTCTTCTGGTGGAAGCAGGAAAAGATACACATGCACACAGATTCATTATTTTCTAACTTTGCAAAATAATCTTTACTGACAGAAATGAGCCAGCCGAGCTGCCAAGGCCAAGTTTTTAATCACACTGCAGCTTATGCTTCAAGCAATAATATGCAAGTTCATTTCTACTATTATTCTAGTAAAACAGAATTAAATGCATTACATATTATACTATTTTTCAACCTTTGTACTTCATATATATTCGAGTACATTTATATATGCCTGACCACACAGCTTATATGTGAATACATATTTTTCTAACAGTGTACCTTCCCTATTCCCTTCCACCAGAAGCCCAGTCTCATCTAACAGTGGTGCCTAATCAATCTGGGTACTACCAGTCACCTCTGCCCTTGCAGTCACCCTGTCCATGGGAACATCAGTACCTACCAGCATCTGTGGCTCACTTTCATGCTTACTCCTACAGTGTAGCTTCCTCACTGAAATTGCCACTTCACCAGCCACAGCTTTAGGTGTGGGGTTTATCTGGGTCTCCACCAGGCAACCTGACCCACATGCCTGTCTCCAAGCCTGACTGAGTGTACCTGCATGCACACAAGGTACTGCATTATCAAAATCATTCCCTATCTGCTGAAGTCAGTTGTGCAGTTTGTGAAGAACACCAGTTAGTGAAGAGTTATAATGCTGTGTGGAAGATACCTGGAAAAAGGACTCACCAGAACTGTAAGCCTATCTTTGCCTTGATGTTATGTTTTAGATTACATCGGGGACAGTATTCTCTAGTTAGATTAGGAAAGTTTAGTTATTTAGACAGAGTTTTTTCTAAGATGATGGACTTCTATACTACAGTTTAATTTTATATTTCTGGTAATTGAATTCTAGTGTTTATTGAAAGTTATTGGTTTATATTCTTGTAATAATTTTACTTATTATTACATGTTTTTCATTACTTTACATTGTGGCTGGACAATCAGTGTGCTCTTTAGAGATTTGAGAGTGCTTATACCCATTTAATACTTCACAGGTTACCTCAAATGCCTGGCTGTTTCTGGTTATAGCTATCATTTATTTGCTATTTATTTTATAATGATTGATCACACTGTGAAGGGTATGTAGACCTGTCTGTCTCTGTTGACAGCATTTACCATTTGTACTGGGGAGGGGACACATATGGAAATCGGTTCCAGGCTTCCCATAAGTGTTTGAGTGCGTGAGATTTAAATTTATTTTGAGTGTGAGGGAGTCAGAGGTTTTAAACTGGAACATTGCTCCTAAGTGTATGATAAGGGATGACATTTGGGGTGAACATAGGTATATAGTCCAGTCCCAAGAAATAGGACATGTTCCTGTTGTGCTCTTAACTCATTACATCTGAATGACACCTCCAGGTCCATCTGCAGTTAACTCCTACCGATGCCTGTAGGCATCAAATATTGCTTGTTCATATTTGCATCAATAATTCCAAAACCATACTATGTACAAGGTTTTCAAACATTTCATCCTAAGACTTACACAATAGTATTAATATTTGACCTCTGTCTAGTGCAGGTAAATAGATATTAATTGTTGTTTTTATGATATTAATTTATATAGATATAATTTTCACATTTTTCTAAATATCTCAACAACCAGGTAACACAGGCAAAACTCCATAGCCTCAAATGAAAGCTCTAAACTTGAATACAATGTTGCTGACAGTATGTGTGTAACTTGAGCTGTTGCTGAGATATTGTAAATTGTTTAGAAAATACTACAAATGCAATAGTTACTGTGTTTACTGCTGTGAAGCCCATACACTACCCCAGTAATCAAGGAGCCTCAATCCTCACCACTAGCACCAGTGAGGGGTGTCCACATTGGGAGGATAACAAGTACACACACAGTAAAGTACAATTTCCCTTAAGAGCACACAGAGATCACAATCAGTCTGGAGCTGGTTTCTCCCTTTCTCTCCAGATCGTCAGTAAGAATCCCCACTGGAACAGCTATGGAGTTCAGCTCTCAGCTGAGTAGTCAAGCCAAAGCGTCCAGTACCCTCTCGGTCCAACCAGTGCTTCATGCCCTTGCTCAAGTAGCTGACACACACACTTTAAGATCTGGTTTATAAACAAACACAGAGACACTCATGAGGAAGGCTGTAACAGGTTCTCCAGCTATGCCCCCTTCTGCCCAGACTATACGGTAGTACCACCTGCCACCAAATACTCTTATCAGCTACTGTAAAGGCCCATACCAAAGGGTGTCCAATTCTACTGTGCAATGTTATCATTATCCAATTGGTAACTGTGACTGAAACTTGAAGGCTATTTAGGAGTGGCTTGTACAGTATAATCAAATGCATGCAAGTACCCTAAGAGCTTATATATCACTACACAAAACAGCCACAGTTGACAGGTTTAAAAATTTTTAATAATAAATAATAAAACCCCAAGACAATACGTATTCATTGAACACAGTGAGAATAGAGAGTTCAGAAATCACAGGAAATACTTTAAAACAACATTGTAGGATAGTCTCACATAAATATAGAAAACATCTACACTAATCTGGCTATATTCATATCTCTCTCTAAGATAAATACTAAGATCTAAATCTTACTTACAAGGCAAAGTGCTGGTGAGTTGTTGTCAGCTTCAGAATAAAATACAAAATGCAGTCTCTTTCTCTCTGAGATAGTCTTAAATTGATAATACACATTACTGCTGAATCATTTCAGATTACATCATTCTTGTCACCTCTACTTAATTTCCCAGGCTCACAGAACTTAAAATGTAACATTTCTTTTTGATTTTGCAGCTGCCAGGAAGCCTCAACAATAAAAGTCACTTTACATGTGAAACCTAGTAATTATCTCTGTCTTAGGACAATAGAAAGAATTTCCAGCTGCAGATATTCTGTCTCCGGGCTTGAGATCATACACCATTGTAAAATTCTTTACTTATCAGCTTTCTTCCAGCAGGGTGCACTGTGGGTACATTTTTGAAGTTCAGCACATAACACAGTTTTCTTATATAGTATCAAACAAGCCTATGGATTATATTAATATTTACAATGACATAGAATTATTTACAAAATTCTATCTAGCTCAGCTGGCAGCCCCTCAGTTTATCACAACTGTGATGTATAAAATTTGGTTTAAGACCTAGAACCTAAAGAATACTATCACTATAAAAATAGTTTATGCTGAAGAGTTTGGCATTTATACTTCTTTAATAATAATGGACTTTCCTGGTAAACAAATGCAACAAATAAATAAATAAATTAATAATCCCTATGGTTTCAGAGATATGAACATCTGTTTGAAATGAGAGGATATAATTTGATTCTTTCAAAAGGTTTAGGTTCTGCCCATTGAAAGTTAAAGTGCAAACTTCCTGAGCTCCATCAGAGTGAATGAGTTAAGGGAATTGTGAAATTTTACTCTTGTGTGTTCCATGCTCTGGTGTTTTCTGTGACACTCCCACACTGGAGTCAGTGGTGAGGATTGAGATTCCTTAATTGCTGATCCAGGTTTTAAGTGAGGGATGTGTCATTTATTGTTGGCAGTCCAGTGGGATATTAGCCAGACATCACATTTAATTGCTTGCAGCTTAGTGGGATTTTTAATAGGATTTCAGTAGCCTGTGGGTAATTGTCATTAAGATTTGCACTCTTGACAGCCACAAGGTAAACATTCAGAATTTCAATCTACCACATTTTTATTTATTGTTCTTAGACAGTCAGTGATAGCAAACAAGGATGTCATCAGAAGATTTTAACAAGCTGGCAAAGATCCAGTTGGCTAAGGACTGTGAAGCCAGAGGATTGTTGCATGCTATCCTGACCAAGGAGGCAATGATTTAAGCATTGGTTGCAACTACAGCTCAGACCAGCCATTTGGAGAATATCCAGTCTGATGTTGGTGATGTGCAAGCTGCTGAGATGGGGAAATCCAACTTTTCTTCAGAGGACTTGAAAATCCATCTAGAGTTAGAGAGACTGCACTTGGAAGCCCAATGACTGGAGGCTGATGAATGTTAGAAGCAGTGCCAATATGAACTGGAGGCTGAGGAGAAATGGCATCAATATGAACTGGAGATCCAATGGCTGGAGAACAAAGAGAGACTAAGGTGTTTAGAAGCTGAGGACAACAAGAGACAGTGTGGGCATGAAATTGAGATTCAAACCATTTGAGACAGTAATGGGGTAGGGGGATAACTGGACCCCAAAGCTATAAAGGTCAGTAAACTTTTTCCTCAGTACAGGGATGAAGATGTTTGATAAGTTTTATTCATATTTTGAGAGGGTATGTAGAGAATATGATGTTGACTGTGAGCTCTAGGTTCGGCTCCTGGCTCCCTTACTCCATGGTAAAGCTGTTCAGGCTGTAGCAAAGTTAAATAATGTAGATTGAATTACTACAGACTTAAATGTTACTTGCTTGACAGTTTTAAACTTATACATGAGGCATATAGAAACAATTTTCTTGAACATAGCCCAAGGCAGATGAAATTGTATGTGATTATATTGCTGATGTAAGTACTTACTTTCACAGATGGGTGAGTAGGTGTCAGGTCACAACTTTTGAGGGACTGGCAGACTTTTTGGTGAGGGAACAAGCCATCAGTACTTTGCCTGTTGACTTGGGAGTCTGGTTAGCAGACCTTGAGTGTCACTCTGTAGAGGAGTTGAGAAGAAAAGGGGATCTCTACTTGGCAAGCAGAGCACCACTGCATAAGAAAGGGATACCCAGTGCTGTACATGGACATAAGGGAACCCATGGGGGGGCAGTCAAAGCCACTCCAACAGAGTACACCATTAATGGAGGAAACTGCTAATACAAGTGCATGGTTAGGGATTAGATGTTTCAAGTATATCCAGACGGGACACACAGCAGCCAAATATCCATTAAGGCAAGGTGAGAAACAGAAGGTGAGGGAGCCAGTAAATGTGGATGACAAACTGCCAGTGGTAAGTTGTTTAGAAACAACTGGGGTGCCAAATTATCTCCAAAATGTATATCCTATCTTAGTAGATGGTATACAGGTAACTGCTATGAGGGATACTGCTTCTGATGTAACCATTGTGAGGCCTACAGTGGTTAGAGAAGTGTAGTACATGCTTGGGCAGTCCACTCCAGTCAGAGCTTTGGGAGGGACCCTGTTCCAAATACCTTTGGCTAGAGTTCCTCTTGACTGGGAGGGTGGAAGATGAAGCAAGTGTTTGAGGATATTCCTGCAGATGTCCTGATATGGAATAAGTTTGATGATGCAGTACCTTGTGTACATGCAGTGACATGCAGTCAAGCTTGGAGAAAGACATGTTGGTCCGGTAGTCTGGGAGAAACACAGAAAGATCTCATACCTGAAGCTGGGACTGGTGTGGTGGCTGTTTCAGAGAAGGTGTGATCTGTTAACAGTAAGTCTGAATGTGAGCCACAGCTGCTGGTGAGTACTGATGTTCCCTTGGACACAGTGACTGTGAGGACGGAGGTGAGTGGTGGTACCCAGAGTGATAGCAAGGTGCAGCTGTCTAAAGTGACTAGGCTTTCTGCATAAGGGGAGCTGAGGAGGGTCACTATGATAGAGTTGAGACAGGCTCAACTTATGGATCTGATGTTAAAAAGATTGAGGTAGATGACTGTGGAGGTGCCTGCAGCTCATGGAAGAAGGAAATCTGTATACTGGAACAAAGGTTTTTTTGTATCAAGAGTGGACTCTTGGAGGTGGACAAAAGGTGAAGTAATATGTCAGTTGGTAATGCCCAGAGCTTACCATATGCCCCTCTTCATTATAGCACATGCCATTTCTTTCTCAGATCGTATGGGCAGAAGGGGTCTACTATATATCATCGAAATTTCAGAAAGCCGAACCCCATATGGCTGAGGCCATATGTTCAACTCTTGAAATTTCGAGCATGCAAAAAAAAAAAATAATAAAAACAAAACACTACGTTATTTTAAAGATACTAGCAGGGGGCTATGCCCGCCACACCCCCCTTAACTTTAATATACCAACTCCGAGATTGCACTACAGTGCGCTAACTGGAAATTCTCCCATTCAGCGCAATGAGGAGCTGTCCATTTAGAAAGTTTAAAATTTTAAGTCGAACATATTGTCTCGGCCATATAGGCTTTGGCATTTTGGAATTTTGAACATCTGTAGGGGACCCGGACAGAAGAAGTACTAAGAGACATATTATGCATAATTTCTATTGACCTGGGATTGTGGGGGATGTGATAGGATATTGTAGGACTTCTGAACAGTGCCAAAAAGTTAGTAAAGCAGGGACAAGGCTAAGACTCCATTAACACATTCACTCCAATGGAGCTCAGGAAGTTTTCACTGTAACTTCCAATGGGTGGAGCCTAAGCCTTTTGAAAGAATAAAAGTATGCCCTCACATTTCAAACAAATGTTCATATCCCTGGAACCATAGGGGTTATGCAAGAAGTATAAATGGGAATCCCTTCAGCATAAACTATTTTTACAGTGATAGTATTCTTTAGGTCCCAGATCTTAAACTGAATTTTATAAGTCACAGTAAACACAGTAACTATTATGTTTGTAATATTTTATAAACAACTTATGATATCTTAGTAAGCACTCAAGTTACATACATATTGTCAGCAGCATTTTATTCATCTCGCTAAGAGCTTTCATAAGAGGCTAAGAGTTTTGTCTGTGTTACTTTTTGTTGAGATATTTAGAAAAATGGGAAAATTATATCTATATAAAATAATATCATAAAAACAACAGTTAATATTTCTTTACCTGCACTAGACAGAGGTCAAATATTAATGCAGTTGAGTTTGCCATTGTGTAAGCTTTATGATGCAATATTTTAAAACCTTGTACATAGCATGATTTTGGAATTATTGATGCAAATATGAACAAGTAATATTTGGCACCTACACGTGTCAGTAAGAGTTAACTGCAGATGCCCCTGAGGCGTCACTCAGATGTAATGAGTTAATGCCCTTACCTGTTATCAAAGAGCCATTTTATAGAGTGTCCCTGGATATTGTAAGACCCATGAGTACTCCACATTCTACAGGGAAGAAATACATCTTGATGGTAGTAGGCTTTGCTACCAGATATCCTGAAGCAGTGGCTCTGTTGTTTATTGAGGCAGAAAAGGTGACAGATGCTTTTCTAGAAATCTTCAGCAGAGTAAGTTTTCCATGGGAAATACTGACTGACCTAGGTGCCAACTTCATGTCAGACCTGCTGACTTGTCTGTGGAAACATTGTGGGGTGAAATATCTAAAGACGATCCCCTACCATCCCCAGACTAATGGTCTTGTGGAGAGGTTAAACTCTACATTGAAGACTATGCCATAGGCATTTGCATATCAACATGTTAGGGAAGTCTTAGATTAAGTAGGGCAGGATTAGCCATTAAACCCAATAAGCATCAGGTGGGTATGGGGGGTCACAGAGTGGGAAATGGTAAAATTAGGCCTGAACCTGTCAAGGTGGAAACTATTCAAGAGTGGCCAGTTCATTTTACTAGGAAACAAGTGAGGGCATTTTTAGGGACAGTGTGGTACTATAGGAAATTTTTGCCCAAGTACAGTACCATTGCTGCACCCCTTACTGACATTCCAAAAACTGTCATTCCAAAAACTTAGAGATTTTGGGAGGACACCATTTGTTAGCCAACCCAGATTACAACAAAAATGTATTGCACAGATAGATGCTTCAAATTATGGGGTAGGGGCTGCACTTAGCCAAGTTTTTGCAGGAGAAGAGCAGTCAGTGGTATATGTTAGCCATAGACTCCAACCTAGAGAAGAGTGTTATGCAGTCATGAAGAAAAGGTGTTTGGCCATAGTGTGGGCATTGCAAAAGCTGCAGCCCTATCTTTATGGGAGAAAATTAATTGTACTCACAGATCATAACCCTTTAACATGGCTTAATAGGGTCAGGAAGCAAAATGCCAAGTTACTGAGGTGGAGTCTAGGATTGCAAACATATGATATGACCATGCAACATCACAGTGGGGTTAATAATATCACTGTGGGTGGATTGTCCCTGAGAGTAGTGGGTTAATATTCCCATGTAGACCAATTTGTCTCAAGCATCGGTTCTCATGGGTCACTTGAAAATCATGCTTGAGTTATAAGGGTGGGAGAAATGTGAAGAAAATGAAACACTGCCATCTGTGTTAGCATGTCTGGCAGGAGATTTGTGTATATTCTCAGATTAACTTGTATTTTATGCCAGCATATCTAATTGTGAAAACGCAAATATGTTTTTTAAAATGTTGAGTATCTCCCTGTTTATATAAAATGTTTAAAGAATATATCAGTGTTTTGATACATTTCTAATTATACATATTTGTGAGGGAGATTCTAAAGTACAACTGTGGATAATCAGATGAACAGTGGGTGATGTAATTAGAATGTTCCTGGTTGCTAGGTGATTATTTGATCAACTGATTAACAGGAAAAATAACTTTTTTCAAACAGCTGACTGTTATTTTTTAAATAAGACAGTTGAGACTGTTAACCTGGACTATATAAAAGAGACTACTGAAGTCAGTTGCTGGGCAGTTTGCGAAGAGCAGCAGTTAGTGAAGAGTTACAGTGCTGTGCAGAAGATACCTGAAAAAAGGACTCTCCAGGACTGCAAGCCTGCCTTTGCCTTGCTGTTACGTTTTAGATTAGATCAGGCACAGTATTCTCTAGTTATATTAGAAAAGTTTAGTTATTGAGAGTTTTTCTATGATGATGGACTTCTATCCTACAGTTTCATTTTATATTTCTGGTGACTGAATTCTGGTGTTTATTGAAAGTTATTGATGTACATTATTGTAATCATTTTACTTATTATTAAATGTTTTTGTTACTTTTCATTGTGGCTGGACAATCAGTGTATTTTATAGCGATTAGAGACTGCTTATACCTGTTTGATACTCCCCAGGTCACCTTGAATGCCTGGCTACTTCTGGTCATAGCTATCATTTATTATGATATTTAATTTGTAATGATTGATTACCCTTTGAGGGGCAGTAGACCTGTCTGACTCTGGTGGCAGTGTTTACCATTTGTATTGGGGAGGGACACAGCTAGAAATCTATGTCAGCCTTCCCATAAGTGTTTGAGTGTGTGAGATTTAAATTTATTTTGAGGGTGAGTCAGAGGTCATAAACTGGAACATTACTCTGACGTGTATGATAAGGGATTACATTTGGGTGAACAGAGGTATATAGTCCAGTCTCAGGAAATAGAGCATGTTCCTGTTGTGCTCTTAAGGAAAATTGTGGAATTTTACTCTTGTGTGTTTTGTGCCCTGGTGTTTTCCATGACGCTCCCACACTGGAGTCAGTGGTGAGGATTGAGGCTCTTTAATTACTGACCCGGGTTTTAAGTGGGGGACTTCACATTTATTGTTGACAGTCCAGTGGGATATTAGCCAGATATCACTGTTTTCCATACATTCAGACCACAAAAGGAGCATGAAAGAACCAAAGGAGGTATCCATCTTCATTAAGCATAAGTACTCCTCTAGACTGGTGAAACACTATGACTCTTTTGAGCTACTCCATGTCAAATTAACTATAAGCAAAGCCCCCTTCCACATCATAGCTAGCTATAGGTCCCCCACCATAAAACAGGAAAAGCATACCACATACCTCAACTTACTGGAGTCACTTACCATACAGCCCAACACCTTACTCATGGGTGATTTTAATTATCCTACCATTGACTGAGAAGCATACATGACCACAAACATGCTGGCTAAGAGATATTTGAACTTTGTCAATGCAAATGCTCTGAAACATCTAGTCAGCACACCGAAAAGAGTCTGAAATGTCCTGGACATAGTATGCACTAACATGGGAGAACATTTCACCCTCCCCAGTATGATGTCTTTGCTGGTAAGACTGGACCATAAATCTGTCTCATTCAATGTAATTATAAGACCAGAATCCCACATCAAGCTCAAAAATGCTTAAGAATTTTTCAAAGACAAATTGCTTCCTTCTAAGTGATAGTACAAGAAGTTTCAAAGCCCCCTTGAATGCAGATAACACAGACTCCTATGTAGAGGTGTACACCAATGCCATGTAAAACCACTTAAACAGTTGTATAGAATCAGCTGTAGCTAACCAGATTAAAACCAGGTCTTGCCAAAAAAACATGCCACCTGGTGGACCCCTAGTATAAACAGACTATACAACAAGAGAAAGAAACTAATGCCCAAGAACAAGGGGGAACTGGGTCAGCAGAGGAAGAAATCCCTTTCTAGCTTAAATAAACAAATTAGAGATCTTGTCAAGTCCTCCAAAGCTAAATACAAAGTAAAAATAATCTTCCTAGCTAAGGATAATCACAAGGCATTCTTTAACTACATCTAAAATCAAAAAGGGAGCACCCAGCTATACAGTGAATTAGTTATGGATGGCACTATCCATACTCAACCAGATGGAATATCCAACCTGCTAGCTTACAGATTTGGAGCAAACTTCACCACCCTGTCCCCTCCAGTCATCTCCTAAAGTATATCTGCCATCATTCCTCAGCTTATTATCTCAGGACAGCAGGTCATATTGGCAATCTCCAAGGCCAAAAACATGGCATCAGTGGGACCTGACAACATTCCAGGTTGCCTTTTAAACAACTTTAAAAATGACCTAGGAGACCCACTTGGATCCCTGTTTAACGACAGCCTGTAAACTCTAGACATCCACATCCTGCTCCCACCCCCCATTAGGAAAATAACCGTAAAAAATTTCCAAAGCCAACTTCACACTTCTTAAGATAGAAGTGGCAAACTTCATGACACCCATGCAGATGGACAATAGAGGTACGACTGTTGAATCCTACACAAATGCACTTTATAAGCACTTACACGAGTGCATGGATCATGCTATCCCTAACAGAACCAAGATGCTATCCTCTAAAAAAGGAAGCCAATTTGGTGGTCTTCTGCCATAAATAAACTCTACAACAGAAGAAAGAAACTGTTGCAAAAAAAAAGAGTAAAATCCCATGATTGGAGGAATTCCCTGGTTAGCCTCAGTAAGAAGCTGAGATCCCTCGTAAATCCTCCAAAGCTAGTTATGAAAACAAAATCGCCACTGATTCTAAAGACAACCACAAAGTATTCTACAACTATGTCAGGAATCTCAATGGCAACACTCAGATCTGCTCTGAGTTACAGCACAATGGCACTAAATATACAGAACCAATGGATATTGCCAACATCCTGGCAGATAGCTTCAATGCTAACTTTACCCCCCCTCTCACCCCCTAAAGGGCCCATCTCTATACCAGAAGAATGCAAAGTTCCTGTAATCACGGCTGCACAGGTAAAAACCTCACTCTCCAAAGCCAAGAACACAGCATCCATGGGACCTGACAACATCCCAGGCTGCCTTCTACACAAACTACAGAATAAACTGGCTCCCCACCTAAGTACCATGTTCAGTCATAGCCTCTCCTCAGGCTTTGTGCTTATTGAATGGTGCACTGCGACGGTTATCCCACTCCACAAAGGAGGAGTCACAACAGACCCCAGGAACTACCGCCGCATTAGCCTGACGAACCTGGTCTGCAAGGCCATGGAACGTATCATCATGGAACTCATAAACAAAAACATTGGAGATCTCCAAACTCTGGACCCCACACAGTTCAGGTTTGTAAAAGGCAGATCATGTCTCCTAAACCTGATAGACTTCTTTGAAGCAGTCACCAAAGCCATAGATGAGGGTAAGGTTGTTCTGTGCTGGGAACTCTCTTGTTTGACATCTACTTTTCTGAAGTAAAAACAAATCCCAAACGGCTCTGGCTGGCTAAATTTGCAGATGACTGCAAGCTAGGAGCAGTTAATGAATCCTCAAAAGACTTTGTCATCCTGCAGGAAGGTTTGTCCCAAATAAATAACTGGTGCCAAAATCATGGTCTAAAACTAAATGCCAAAAATTGCATTACTGTATCCTTTGGGAATTCATCTATCTTAGGGAACTACCATGTTAATGATGTAGAAAGTGACCTAACCTTTGACAAAAGAAGTATCCATTGTTATATAAAAGTCATTCTATATCGCACAGCTTATATGCAAAAGGATTGTATCTAGCTCTAGGGATGTTACTGTCTCCCTTTGCTCAGTCCTCATTAGGCCAGTCATTGACTATGATACCCCATTTGGCATGGGTCTATCAAGACACATATATAACAACCAGAATTCTGACAGAGATATCTTGCTAAAAGAAAATAAGGCCTAAACAACATGTCTGATATGAAGTGACTCAAAGCTCTATCACTATACTAGGTATCCTACAGACTGCTAATGTCTGTGTCTGGCATACAAGGTATCCTCTCACAGAATACTGATAGATTTACTGCATGTTAAGAAGTCAAACCCCATCAGAAATACTCACACTAGGGATAGAAACCTCTTTTGTAACATCAATGGAATGGTTTGGAGGGACAAGTGTATCTCACAGAAGATACAGATGCTTTGGCACACAGTCCCTATCCACATAAAACAAAGTTCATCTCCATCCATATTCAACTGTATCTTGGATGTATGGATGGCAGACAGAAAATGTACCCCAGGACTGCCCCCTCTTTTACTAATGAACAGAGGCAGCTCCTAAATGCTTTATCTCATGCATGTGTCCCCTCAAATTATTTAATGTGACGGTTATCCCACTCCACAAAGGTGGGCTACAACAGACCCAGGGAACTACCACCCCATTAGCTTGATGAGTCTGGTCTGCAAGGCCATGGAATGTATCATCATGGAACTCATAAACAAAGACATTGGACATCTCCAAACTCTGGACCTCACACAGTTCGGGTTTGTAAAAGGCAGATCATGTCTTCTAAACTTGATAGACTTTTTGACGCAGTAACCAAAGCCATAGATGAGGGTAAGGTGGTTCATATAGCCTATTTAGATCTCGCCAAGGCATTTGACACCATCCCCCACTCTGGAATTATAGAGAAACTCACTAAACTAGGTATAAATCCCTATGTCACAAGATGGGTTGCCAACTGGCTTACTGACAGAACCCACACTGTGAAAGTAGCAGACTCCAAATCAGACTTCAGACCAGTGACAAGTGGAGTACCACAGGGTTCAGTCCTGGGTCCTCTCCTGTTTGGTATCTACTTCTCTGAAGTACAGACTAACACAGAAGGTCTCTGGCTAACTAAATTAACAGATGGCTGCAAACTAGGAGCCATAATCGAAACTCCTAACGATGTGAACATCCTACAAAAGGGCCTCACTGAGACAGATGCCTGCTGTCAATGCCATGGTCTCAAGCTCAATGCCAAAAAGTGCATTGTCGTCCCCTTTGGTAAAAACTCTGTACCCATGAACTACCGCATAGGTGGTAGCCTACTTAACACCGAAAGTGTGATAAGAGACCTTGTGACACAGGTGGACAGTAGTCTCTCCTTTGATAATCACATTGCCACAGTGGTCAGGAAATCCTTCTACATGGCACACCTCATCACAAAAGGTTTCTCATCCAGAAAAAAAGAGGCCATTGTTCCCCTCTACTCATCACTCATCACTCATCACTCATTAGACCCATTATAGAGTACAATGCCCCTTTTGGTATGTACCTCACAAGACATAAACGACAACTGGAAAGGCTACAGAAATACCTCACAAAGAGGATTACTGGCCTCAAAAAGATGCCATACACAGACCGACTAAAAAAACTCCAGCTTTACTCCATCGCATATTGCCTACTCAGAGGCGATCTCTGCCTAACATACAAAGCTATGTCAAACCCAGAGCTGCTGGACATGCTCCACTTAAAGAAAACCCAATCCCTCCGAGCTACACACCCTAGGGACCTAAACCTTGTCTCCACAATAAACAGAACATGCTGGAGTGATAGATTCCTGTCCCAGAGACTTCCCATACTCTGGAACAGACTACCTATCTATGTCAAACAGAGCTCCTCATTAGCACTCTTCAAGAAAATTCTTGATGATTGGATGGGTAATAGGAAATTCACCCCAGGGATCACTTCTGTGGTTCTGCATGACAGGGGCACAGGAAAATAACTTGCTTGGTTGGCGAAAGCCAGGGAACCTTGTTGGCTAGGCTTGTAAAAGCCCTAGGGCCAATAGCCTAGTACCTACCTATGAACCTATGAACCTATGGTATGATCCTAGTTATTCTCATTAGGGGTAATATAGAGTTACCAACCATGAGATGGGTAAGACTAATCTGTAACCAAATGCGATTGGTTAATTTGACCACATAAAGTGAAACTGGATAGGATTGAAATTGCCCTGAAGAGCAGATAGCTAAGTACTTACCTATGAACCTATAATACCCTTTACATACCACCATAGAACTGAATGCTTTCTGCAAGAAAAGGCCTCTGGGGTCAGTTCAGTCCTGCTGTGCACCAGCTTGGAACTAATTATTTCTGCAGTCCGTCTATGTGGCGGCTCATCTGGCATAGCTGGTGCATAACAAACCTTCATTGTGGAGACCAAACATTTTAGAGCTGGTGCATAACAGGGCTTACCTGACAGTAGATACCCTTTGTTAGAGAAAGACATCATTATAAAGTAGGCGTATAGTGGAACTTACCTGACTCAGAAACATCTTTCTGCACAAAGAAATCGATTTAGAGCTGGTGCTTTTCGAAGGCATACCTGACTTTAGAGGCTCTTTGCTTTGGAAATGGGATTCAGATGGAATACGGAATATATGTATTCTTTTAAGAAAGATAATTTTTATTTGTAAACTCACAGAATATAATGTGTTCAACCATAGGAAGGATGATAACAGCTTCTACAAACTTTTCATATGCCGCAAGTGATCATATTATATATATATATATATATATATATATATATATATATATATATATATATATATATATATATATATATATATATATATATATATATATATATATATATATATATGTATGATAGATTCATTGACATATGGCCAATTAATGGGAAAATGATTGTATACAAATTTTTGGATTTCATTGAGGAAGTGTATTATACTCTAAAAAAATATTTAACAGGGGTTAAGCAGTACATCAATTAATGCATGGAGTTAAAAATTGTATGAAAATGAGTGAACTGATGCATATGTAAATATATAATAAGTGTATTGTACTCTAAAAAAATATTTAACAGGGGTTAAGCAGTACATCAATTAATGCATGGAGTTAAAAATTGTATGAAAATGAGTGAACTGATGCATATGTAAATATATAATAAGAGTACAAAATACGGTGTGCAAGTTATAAATTATGAACAAAATAAAGAAATATCATACACCTGCTCATGTGTTTTTACATATTTTTGCACATGACATGGTGACACTGTTTAAAGTGCATTGACATATATTATTTTCTGATGACAAATTGAAATGATTATTTCCATGTACCCTTAGGTTTGTTTATAGAAAAGGGACTAATTTGACAAATAGACTGAATTTGGTGGTTCATAGTAACTGGATTCATTTCTATGAAATAGGACCATTATTTAGTGAGAATAAAAATGTGGAAATTGTGAGACATGCTAATATCTGTTGGAGGAGAATTTATGTGAAATAAATGGTCAGAAATTTTATGTGAAACGGTTTGTAACTTTTACATCAAAAGGTGTTATTTATGTCTTATTTTGTAAGTGTTGTAAGGTATATACCGGGGAAACAATGGATGTGGATAAAAAAAAGCAATAAAACATGTAGGTGATATTAGGAATGGAAGGCATAATAGTCCTGTGGCATAGCATTTTATGGACAAAGATCATTATGTGAAAGCAATGGGGTTTATGGGTCTTATGCTGCATCCACCTCATTAAAGAACAGGTGTTACACAATGGTTACAAAATAAAGAGACTTATTTGATTTTAAAATATCAAATTTGCAATCCTAATGGACTTAATATTGATATTAATCAGAACTGTTTTTGAGTAATGGTGTTTTGTAAAGTTAAATGTTGATTGTTATGTAATTCAGTAGCTGTTTGCTTATAAAAATGGTGAGTTTTTTATTCATATGTATTTCTACTTGGAAGAGAAGTAAGCCAAGGCACATGAGACATTTAATAAAAGTTGTTTTATGCAGCCAAAGATGTATTTTTGGTAATACATTGTTTGTGGCTTGAGATTTCGGAAGCATTCCCCACCCTAAAGTGTTCTTCTCCACTTTACTCTTAGAGCCTTACAAAAGTATATTGGTACTACAAATACTTACAACAAATGTAATGAAATGCTTTCAAAGACTGGTTAAAAGGCATTTGACTACAGTCCTACTCCAATCCTCTGACCCACTGCAGTTTGCCTACTGAGCAAACAGATCAACTGCTGATGCCATTTCAGTGGCAATTCACCTCACTTTGGAGCAACTTGAAGAGAAGAACAACTATGCCTGGCTGTAGTTCATAGATTTCAGCTCGACATTCAGTACGGTGATTCCAATGCAACTTATAGAAAAGTTAATAAATCTTGGCATAAATAAAGGGCTATACAACTAGATCCTCGATTTCCTGACTGGAAGACCACAAAGGACCTGTGCTGGTAACAACACTTCGGGGAGTATTATAATTAACCCCAGGGTTGTGTGCTGAGTCCTCTACTCTTCACAATCCTTACCCAAGACTGCTCTGTGAAAGCTAGCAACAACCATATTATCAAATTCACAGATGACACCACAGTGGTGGGACTCATAAGTGTTGATGACGAGAGTGGATGTAGGAATGTGATCAGCTCCCTGTATGAATGGTGCAATAACAACAATTTGGATCTGAACAACAGTAAAACCAAAAAAATTATTATTGACTTCAGAAAGAGCTCTGCCATGCACCTGCTCCTCAAGATCAATGGTGAAGAAGTGGAGAGATTCCAAACTACAAAGTTCCTGGGGGTACATATAACAGAGGATCTTTCTTGGAGTGCAAACACAGGCCAGCTAATTAAAAAAAAAACCACCAGCGACTACACTTTCTAAGAAGGCTGAGAATAGCAAAGCTCTCTATGAATGCTCTAAAGACCTTTTACAGAGAAGCCATCAAGAGCATTATCACCAGCAATTGTACTGTATGGTTCAGTAACAGCACAATGGGTGAAAGGAAGAAGCTGCAAAGAATAATAGGAACAGCAGAAAAGATTGTGGGCACTAGTCTTCCTATCTTACAGGAGCTCTTTGAACTAAGATGTAAAAAGAGGTCCCACAAAATACTGTGTGACACTTCTCATCCAGTGTATGTATAGTTTGCTAAACTTGCTTCTTGCAGAAGGTTATGGAGGGTCCACTGCAGGATATCCAGATTCATGAACAGAGTTTATCCAACTGCAATAAGACTCATTAATGCAGATGTAAATCTGGATGTATCAAAACTATAATAGAGTGTTACACTGTCATTCTTTTTTTTTTTTTCATACAGTAATTCTATTTATTTATTGCATACTAAAATTAATATATTCTCATTCAAGTGCAATTCCAGTCAATTCCTTATGTGCAATATCACCCAATCTCACCTCTGCGTATAGTGTACTTTTCTTTTCATGTCAATCATTTAGTAGTCAGTGATGTCCAATGTAAATAAATAGTGTACAAGCATGTGCATCAGCTACCTAGATATTTACTTTTGTACTACAGTCATTGTTTATTCTTTAATACCTATTGCGTATGTTTTTTTTGTATTTGTTTTCTCCCGTAAAAGACCTGACACTCAAAATGTCATTTAGGTGGCACTTGTGTTTCTTAAATGACAATAAAGTTTCTTTGAATCTTTGAATCAATCCCAACCAGCAAATCACATGGGTGATGCTCTCTATTCTTCCTTTGTATCCAAACTATGAATCTCCCCGCTGTTATCATATCATTAAAATAAGATCAGCAGCCCATTTAAAGCTCAGCTAAAATCCTCACCTCATCAAAAACTGGATCCGCCACTTTTCCTCACTTTCACTGTAGCCACCCCCCAACTCACTTAATTTTCCTTCTTCCCCACTTCCTCTTCCTCTTTAATTTAATCATCCTTTCCTACTCCAGTATCTCTCCTATTCTTCTGTCTATCTGTCTGTCTGTAAGCTCTGTTAATTCCCTATAACGCTTTCCATTACACCTTCTCATTTTTTTCACCCTGTCCTCCTAGAACTTTCAGTACAGTGTACATGTGTTTAGTACTGTAGTGTGACTCAGTGTATTCGTATGGAAGTTTTAAGTTCTGTGGAGCTTTTCTCCCTGGGTTTCCACTGCAAAGGGGCTTTTCCCCGGTTGGACTTTCTGGGTAAATAAATAAATAGATACATAAATTAATAAAGTTATTAACCAGTAATGTTTAACACTCCTCTTGCACATTCCACGAAATTGTGTCATTGCATCCATCCATTCTCAAATGATTTCAAATATCCAGCACTTGCTCCTTGGACTTATTTCGTTTTCTCCATATATATCATTCTGCCATCTGCTGCCATGACTATCTGACTTGTGCCTTATATATGTGTGTATCTATCTATCTCTCTCTCTCTCTCTATACATATATATATATATATATATATATATATATATATATATGTGGCTAATGTAGTCTGGACTCTGGAACTGTTCTCAGAAGAATAATATATTGTATATATTTTCTTGCATATTTTAATGTTACAGTTTCAGGTTCTGGCATAAATTCTCTATGGCTTGCTCACATCTTAGTTCAATAAAGAATTCATTTTTTAATGTATACATTTTGCTGCATTTTTATTCGGTTCAGTATACACCCCCCATTTGTTACTCATTCAGGTTTCTTTCTTTTTTTCCTTCCTTCTTTCTTCTTTCTCTTTTTCTTTCTTTCTTGTGTTCTATCAGTACTAAAAATATCTCCTTCAGTTGTTTACTAGATAGTGAAGCCCCCGGAGTCATGAAGCTTGGTGCAAGGCTGGTGTAATGCCTGCGCCGGCCGTGCGGCGTATAAATGATGTAGTAGCGCCATATGCATATTAATGAAGGTGCGCCGCTACCACATCCACGTGCATAGGACACGTGCGCGAGTGCATGGGGTGTTACTAAGCTGCGACCAGAGGCGTGTCAATGTCAGCTGGCGATAAGCAACCTAAACTGCTGAATATTATAGCCTGCCTGCAATATTAATCGCACCTATCAGTGTCCGTGGATAATGAAATGTATGCAAAGCATGCAAGACAGTTCCCGGCCACACAAAATGGAAAACCAAACAGAAATGCATGCAACATAAGATAATATTCCGTCCATGGAACAAATGATATTTAAAATCATGTGTCCGTAATGTACTGCACTGTCAGAAGTTATACCCAGTGGAAGTGAAGCGCATCATGTCAGCGTGCTGCCAATACACACATCTAGCCCCATGGGTATGGTCACCAGCAGTTCCACAGTGGTAGTGATAGTACACAGCAGGGCAGTTGTGGCTATATAACAACCGTAAAGAAACCTGACAGTCCAAATTGTATACCAAACACACACAAACATATGTATATTAAAATGTGCTATACACATGAACAGGAATGTAACTGTCACATACACATAGGATGCTATACGTGGAACCGGGATATCCAAAAGTAAAACCCATGCATGCAAATGCAATACGCAACAACCCCAGTACAGCACATAACCCGCACCCATGTCCGAATGTCCACCAAATCCAGCTACCAGCCTTGCGCATCCGTACACCTGCACATAGTGAGTATTCCCCATATGTAGTAGGAAGTATCATCCTAGGCAGTGTCCAGATTGCAAATATGTATCCCATGAATGTAAACATCCCATCACAGGTACGTAAATCCAAATGCCCGCGCGTTAATGTTACGGCAAAATGTGTGTACATCCCACGTGGGATAAGTAACCTGTTGAAACCTCAGAGTTGTTAACACGCCACGGTGTCCATTACTGTACACATCTGGACAAAACATGTATGTGTAGTCACGGTACTGTTCAGTTTCTACACAGACATGCAATTCATACTACGCAGGATGGAACAGCTGCCCACCATGCAGGTCACCCCACTAGGGTTGCCACTTGTTCAGATGGCCAAGGTGAGACATCCCTTGTAGAAATGTGAGAATTTGCTGGATAAAACATACCCCCGGCCAGTGCAAAGCACAGAATTACACGTGTATGCCAAGATAAAAGCTCATGCCATAGCATTTGAATAGCTTATGCTATCCCAAATAATAGTTATGTGTACCAGATACAAAATACCTGTATCATGCAACTAGTACAGAAAATAAGAAATATATTATTGTCTTAAAATCACAGGACATTTGCCATGTCTTAGGTGTCATCGCAGGACACAACTGTCCAAAGTGGGACCTCCCCTCACAAAGAGGAACAAGTGGTAACCCTACATCCCACCGAATTATCAACAGTATATATTCAACTCAATCACATACCGACACCACCTCTCAACCTATTACAGCAATAAAACCTGGACAAAGCCCAAAAGGATGGGAGGACAAATAGGGACAGATGTAATTACTGCTCCCACAAGCTTCGAAAGTTCATTGAATAATAGTATGTACATAAGCAGGAAATGTTGTGAAGGATGTGGGGTAGTCCCCAGTATTACAGAGGTCCGTACAAATATACTGTAACAAACCGTCACATATGTTGACTGTACTACTGCATACCTGTAGTTAATTCATAGTTACGTCATGTGCAAAATAATAACCACCGTAAGAATGAATACAGGAAATAGTCAAATGTGAATGGGAACACCACTCACAGTGGATTATGTATCGTAACCACCCCCACCCATATTATGTATTGCCAACATCATAAGCTGCGGACAGGTGCCCAAACACCTGTGTCTGTAAACAGATTAAATGTTCAAAATGTACAATCCCTTTCCATGTGCTTTGTCTGACATTTGAACACAGTCAGAGCAATTCCGTTCACCAGTCGGACAAGCCTAAACCCAGATCACCACATGAACACCCTGACAATTAAAGACCTGTATGTGTCAGGAATATAAGCCTTTGGGTTCTGAATATCCCTGCAGTGATGAAATATGCAGCTTGGGTCCAGAGCAGTAGGGAATAGGGAATGTGTAACATGTAGTACCGCATTCTTCCCAGCAGGAGAATGGATGCCTGTGACGTAAGTGAAGCGGAGAGGCATATGTTAATGTAGCTATGTACTGTGGGTATGCATATAAATGAGTCAGAACACCAAACGTATACTGGTTACAGCATCCGGCCAACGTGAATGCAGTCCCAGTTGAACAACGACTACAGCACATATAATGTGAAAGTGTAATTAATGCGTCTGTGCTGTACGGACAGTTAAATATGTAAAGGTGAACGTGTGTTTCGCAAGCGTCCGTTAACGGGATTACAGATAAGTACTGGTACTGTCACAAGTAATAAAGCCCACGTAAGCACAAAGACTTAGTAAACATATGTAACCCACAATAAGGATATGTATGCGCACCCACGCGTAACCTACAATAAGGAAATGCAAGTGTGCCTGTGCGTGTGTGATCGGCTCACAGCATAGTAAATGAATGCTGTTTCCCCCACGTTAGTTATACATGGCTCAAACCCATTAACCTCGTAAAGTATGAAACTGGACGAAGCCATGCAAACTACCGGTACATATAGGGACAAACCCCAGATATGTGCCAGAACAAACATAGAAAGTGGATAGAATAACGGGTGTGTCAGTAGCATGGATTCTCTGAAGGGTATGCAGTCGTAACCTGAACTGCTTGCCAGAAATCCCCACCGTAAGTCTCAGATGAAATGCCATTACATTGCCAGATAGACACAGGTTTATGTAAAACACAGTGAAGATAAAGGGGCAAGCAGCTGTACACTCAGCGACAATCTGTATAGTGGAAAGGTATGGTATGGATATAGATATATGTGTATACACATAATCCACAGACGTAAACCAAAGCAAGTTATGAAATGAGGATTGTACATGTATATATGTATACACAACAGACTTATGTCCCGTAGATATGATATATGTACATAAATAGGCGACGTTACATCTAATATGGGTAGACAAACAGACATGCAGGAAAGGTGAATAAACCGCAGCATTCAAAAACATTGGCCAGAAAATGACAGTCCAGCAAGTTCTACACTTTAAACATGCAGATAGGTGTCCATTGCAGGACTCCATAAATTGGAATACGTAGAGTCAACTGACATTGATGCAAAAGAAGTGACCACAGCAAATACGAAATAGCTGTACATGCAACAGTATCAGGTGCAAGGGTGATGACACATGTGCCGATAAAATGTATGACGTACGAACTGATATCCGGAGATTGGGGAGTGCATACAAGTGTCTCCACACTTCAGTAATGCACACATTAAAAATGTGTAATGGGTACTGTAGAGGGTTGTCAGGTATGGGAATCATGGGTATGCAGATATGGGCCTAGGTGTTGTTTGACAGGGATTTCGTAGGCCCACCCCGCGGGAGTGATGTGGGTATAGCACACGCCTATATCCCCAATAATGGGGCAAACCATCCACTGTATATTGCGGAAACCATTTTGGCAATATGTAGGGCCCTATATCAGTGTCATGTAGGCGATAATCATAGATGGACATGCGTACGACCAAGATGGTACCCATAACTGGCAAACTGTCAGAATAACAGCTGCACTAAGGCATAGTACATGAAATACAAATAGGGACTATATTAGATATACCCCAGACAAAGTCAGAACGTTGTGAGAATACTGGCGTACCCATGAATACGGATGTTATGAGTGTTACTAATCATGTAATGGAAATGTCAGTCACTATTATCTACCGCACAGTCCGTAATGCCTTGCCAGCAATTTACCAGAAAGGCACATCACTATGACAAATGTAACAAGGTCAAACATCAGGGTGTTTACCCATAATGTGTACAGGTTAAGGGTATGAAGGTAACCTGTCCAGAATACATGTACAGAACTAGTGATACTAGGTGGACAGGTGAGAAGAAAGACATCAGGACAAATGAGAAAACATGTACAAGTCACACGCATGTACACCGACAAATGTGAATGACAACGTATGCCCTGTGAATGTCAATGTGGAAGGTTAATAGACACAAATGTAATGTGTCCCTCAGGGTGTCATGCAGTGTCAACGTAACAATGTCCAGTCCCCCAGACACGTACGTGAGCTCTGCCACTGACGGAAAGCGCAAATACCGGCGCACACATATGGCACATGATAGAGCAATTAGTGTGGATAAGCAGCTGTTGGCCTGTGTGAGGAATACAACTGTCTGGGTGGGTGTGTCCTGCAATATAAATGTAATGGCATGTGGCCTGTGATGCCGCCATACAGTGTGTTTATTGGTGTCAGAAAGTTGATATTTTGTTACAGACACATACTCCGCAACTGTACAGATTTACGAAGAATGTGCAGAGTTCTGCCTCATATGTTGGGTGTGTTCCACGTAACAGTAACATTCTGGCACTTCCATGATAACTGAAGACATGAAATGATGACAAACATGCGTAAGACACCAAATCCGACAGAAAAGCCATACTAATGCAAAACCTATTACTGTGTCAACTATTTACGTTTGTAAGAGCAACATGTCAATACTGCCCCTATGTGTCCAACTATCAGATAAAGCCTTGCCCAGCAACTTGCTCTAGGAGCTGGAGTGGTATGAACAGAAACAGATACATGTGTTAGGAAACAGCAATATCGACTGCAGGATAATGCAGAAGGTATGACATGCGCTGCAGTAGGACGTGCAGTACTGTCCGCAGGTATGTGCTGACATTGCAAACGACACAGCAGTCTACATGAAGAACCTTTAGGGCTGTCACCTTTACAAATAATGATACTGGGACATACCCACAGCCATGCACACAGCACAAATAGACATACACGCATCAAAACTAGGCCATGATACATGACGCCTCTGGCGTGTACGAGTACAGTGAGAGTACAGCAAGGATAGATGTCTGCCAAGATATACAGCAAACGCCTGTAAGGGCGTGTAACACCGCCCGTAACAAGGACATTGCATGGACAATGTTGGGAGTTGCAACACACCCCATTGGTATGTGAAAGCTATGCAAATATGCGATACATAAAACAGTCAGCTGCCCATGCAAGAGCAGGGTTATGGGCAGAAAATAGATATACATATATAGAGAGAGAGATACAGACATACACACACACATGTGGCAGGGCTGGAATCGAACCTACACATGGCTACCCTATTACACTACAGCATGACGCATTTACAGAACACGCTACCGAGACTACTAAACACAGCAGACACACAGGCATTCTACTAGGTGCATGTCAACATCCGCAAAGACAAATACGGCAGCAGGATACGTCTGTATTGCAAAGCATCTAAAAGCATAACCTGAGTCTCCAGGCAGAGGGAGCATGCACACATACACACACACACATCTGGCAGGCCTGGGAATCAAACCTACACCTAACTACCCTATCACACTACAGCATGACGCATTTACAGAACGCGCTACCGAGACTACTGAACACAGCACTCCCAGAGGCATACTTCTAGGTGGGTGACATCATCCGCAAAGGCAAAGATGCCGATAGGGAAAGTATGTGTTGTGAGGCATCTAAAAGCATTACTGTGTCCCCAGGCAGCTGGAAACACACACACACACACTTGGAAGGGCCGGGAGTTGAACACACACTTACCTACTCTAACACACTACAGCATTACGCATTTACAGAACGCGCTACCAAGATTACTGAACACAGCACTCTCAGAGGCATACTTCTAGGTGGGTGACATCATCCGCAAAGGAAAAGACACCGATAGGGAATGTATGTGTTGTGAGGCATCTAAAAGCATTACTGTGTCCCCAGGCAGCTGGAAACACACACGCACACACACTTGGAAGGGACGGGAGTTGAACACACACCTACCTACTCTAACACACTACAGCATTACGCATTTACAGAATGCGCTACCGAGATTACTGAACACAGCACTCTCAGAGGCATACTTCTAGGTGGGTGACATCATCCGCAAAGGCAAAGACGCCGATAGAGAATGTATGTGTTGTGAGGCATCTAAAAGCATTACTGTGTCCCCAGGCAGCTGGAAACACACACACACACACACACACACACACACACACACACACACAAACACACTTGGAAGGGCCTGGAGTTGAACACACACCTACCTACTCTAACACACTACAGCATTACACATTTACAGAACGCGCTACTGAGAGTACTGAACACAGCACTCTCAGAGGCATACTTCTAGGTGGGTGACATCATCCGCAAAGGCAAAGATGCCGATAGGGAATGTATGTGTTGTGAGGCATCTAAAAGCATTACTGTGTCCCCAGGCAGCTGGAAACACACACACACACACACACACACACACACACACACACACACTTGGAAGGGCCGGGAGTTGAACACACACCTACCTACTCTAACACACTACAGCATTACGCATTTACAGAACGCACTACTGAGATTACTGAATACAGCACTCTCAGAGGCATACTTCTAGGTGGGTGACATCATCCGCAAAGGCAAAGACGCCGATAGGGAATGTATGTGTTGTGAGGCATCTAAAAGCATTACTGTGTCCCCAGGCAGCTGGAAACACACGCACACACACACACGCACACATTTGGAAGGGCCGGGAGTTGAACACACACCTACCTACTCTAACACACTACAGCATTACGCATTTACAGAACGCGCTACCGAGATTACTGAACACAGCACTCTCAGAGGCATACTTCTAGGTGGGTGACATCATCCGCAAAGGCAAAGATGCCGATAGGGAATGTTTAGAGAGTGAGCGGTCTGAAAGCATATTGCCGTCCCAAGGTAGACGTACACAAACATGCCAGTGCTGTCAACAGGCCAACTAAATATCTACGGAGCACAACAAACACTGAATAGATATGGGATGTGCCACAGACAGTACACCCTTCGAGAGAGCAACAAGTGTGTTCAATGTAGGCATCCATTGTGACATTGAAATTGGACATCTGGTGCCTGGATGACCACCATGGCTATACAGGATGTCAATGGCCATGCCCACACGCTTAGTATCACACGTCTGTTTTGAATGTACTGTGTGTCCATCTACACAATGGCGTACTGGGCATGCTCACACACATAGCTGTTGCAAAGGGCCATCTTGCATGCACACGGAGTCTAATCACGGAGGGGCGCAGTGTGGAATGTACTGTGTGTCCATCTACACAATGGCGTACTGGGCATGCTCACACACTTAGCTGTTGCAAAGGGCCATCTTGCTTGCACACGGAGCCTAATCACAGAGGGGCACAGTGTGGAATGTACTGTGTGTCCATCTACACAACGGCGTACTGGGCATGCTCACACACTTAGCTGTTGCAAAGGGCCATCTTGCATGCACACGGAGTCTAATCATGGAGGGACGCAGTGTGGAATGTACTGTGTGTCCATCTACACAACGGCATACTGGGCATGCTCACACAGCTGTTGCAAAGTGCCATCTTGCATGCACACGGAGTCTAATCACGGAGGCGAGTGTGGAATGTACTGTGTGTCCGTCTACACAACGGCATACTGGGCATGCTCACACACAGCTGTTGCAAAGGGCCATCTTGCATGCACATGGAGTCTAATCATGGAGGGGCGCAGTGTGGAATGTACTGTGTGTCCATCTACACAACGGCATACTGGGCATGCTCACACACTTAGCAGTTGCAAAGGGCAATCTTGCATGCAGATGGAGTGTACACACAGAAGGGTACAGTAAGGTATAACTGCCCTCACACACAGGGCGGTCACACATGCAGTGACCTGTACACACACAGCCGCCATCACAGCTGTCACAGGTGCAGGTCACACACGTACACACTGCAGTGTACACTGTAGCTGTCAAGTCAGCACCATGTCGTTGGTGAAGCGCTACACAGCCTTACGGTCCCACAACACCATGTTGCACATGACCACTGGGCTGTACAGCGGTGTACACCAGCTGTGCAGAGTACACATGTACCAACAGGGATCCAACAGGTGTTATGCATTGCAACGATGCCAGTATACATGAACAGGTCGGCTCATGACATACCATGGCCCTTACACAGCTGTGACACCTGACTGTTGCTGTACACCAATGAACACACGTCTGGGTCCATCGTACATGTGATTGTGTGGATGTGTGCATGGACTGCACACACAACACATACATACATGGCCTTTGATGTACCTTATGCATAACACTGGCCCAATCAATGCTACACATGCAAATTGAAGGTGGGCCCATGTCTATTGAATGCTCACACTACAGGGGGTAGCAGTGTTGACCAGGACACATACCCCTGTACTGGTCGCCTGTGACACCCGTGATATCATACCGCAGTCCATGTGTCATGTATGTCAACACACATGTCCAACAATAGCAATGCATACAATCATGGCAACAGGAGCCACATGTGACATCTGTACTGTGCATGCAGCAAACATGCATGTGCAGTGGCCGATGTCTGTAACATAGTTGCACCAACCTACGACATACAGATGCAATGCAGACCCATCACTGACATCTGTATACGGTGACATACAAACAGCACGTATGGAGGGATGTGTGTATGTAACGTGGTGAGCCACCTGTCTAGATGTATGTGTGCAGAGGGTGGCTCACAGTTGTGTCACACACCATCCTATCATGCCATGTGCTAACTGTACGCTATGTCGCTGTTACGTGACGGTGCTGACATAATGCACATATTGGTCAGGTGTTAACAACTATATGTCATATGGCACCTGTAACACTTACAACCTCCTGTGTGTATATAGCAGCACATTTGCCAGATGTAGCGTTGGTGCACATAATGCAATCAATACCGCTGCATGTCCAGCAAATGTGTCATCATATGGCTGGTGTATCATTCCCAGCACTGCCATGTGTGTCCGAATGTGTGACCAGGGTTGCCACATATCACGGGGAATATGTCCCAGTTGCTACACATCCCTGTACACCATTGTAGAGAACTGTACATACGTCAGTGTGGGAAGCATGACGTTAGCCGGTGATGTGCATCACACACATCGGCTGTCCGTATACACATGTGTGGTCACCACAGTGTGTGTGTATCTGTATGTATGTCTGGTGCTTGGTGTGAGTGTGTATGCTGATATACGGTGGGAAATTATCACTGGCCCCACGTGTTGTCTAACCCATAATGGTGATGCATTGCACAACCCTGTTGATGCCATAGGTCCCAGCCATACTGGCTACCTGTGCATGTCCCTTCTGTGACACTTCGCATGGGTGCATAGTACTGTGAGGGTGATGACCACACAGGCAAGGGTCCCCAGCTGCACACTATGGGGTGTGCGTTATAGGGGTGTACACCCCGTGACTGCGGCCATGTTCACGTACTGTTACGGGTCCTACTGCTGCACAGCGTGGCCTCCAGCTACCAAGTGACACCTCACATCATCATTGGCCAGGCCGCTGTGTACAACCCCTGCACCATGTCACCATACCTGTAATGTGTCCTGCTATGTATGTCATGTCTCTGTCCAGTGTAGCCTGTGGCACCGACCACATGAGTCAGGTGCAGTATATGTGCAGACATCTGTGTCATGTTTGTGTGTCCAACAGTCAGGATGAGGGTACATATAGCATGCTGATATTGCCAGACATGCCTGTGTGTACTCCACAGTTACACGTGGGGGACTGCAAACACTGCTACCTGCAGGCACATGCAAGTACACCATAGGGGGGAACTAGGGTATCACAACAAACATGCTGCTACAGATGTAACCGAGACACATACCATGAACACATCACAATGCATGCTGCACCTGCACTACATGGTGTGACTGGTGCATGTCGACAGTACACAAACCTATGTCACATACACAACTCAGTATTCACACACAACCACTGCATATGCATATACACCTCTCACTATGCTGTTCACCCTGTGCATCAGAATATTTGTGCATAACCCTGCACCGATGGTGTGGATGACAGGGATGTGGCACAGGCTTCATCATATGCACAGGGTGATATGTTTGCCAGGGGCATAGGCTGCACCAATGGATAACATCATGTGTGTGTGTAAGGGCCGGTGACTTGACTGGACATATCTGTGCAGAATGCATGTGGGTGTTGTGGAGCCCTACAGTTGTGTTTGCTGTGTGTGTGTATGTGTGTACACAGTTCTGCCATTTGTGATGCCTACACAGGGTATAATTGACAGCCCCAGATTGTACAGTGCAGGTTGTACAGCTCACTGTGTCCGTCCATGGCCACGTGACCTGTGCCTGCCTGGGGTTGCACGGGCACTACCAGGTGGAGGTACAGAGTGGCTACTGTCCGACAACACATGTCCACTGGAAACGTGTCCCCACTGAGACAGTCCAGGGCCACATCCACGTGGCCTGCTGTGTCCTGGTGTTGACAGCACAGCAGCAGCTGCACTGCTACTGCTACCGGCACTATGGGAGCGGGCATGTGAGGTGGCACGGTCACGTCGACCTACACTAGGTGGTGTTGCTGGCCTATGTCCACATGGCCTACGCTTCACTCCTATCAGATGTTCCAGCACAGACAGCTCCCGCTCGCGGATTGCCATGCCTCGGTCAAGGATACCGACCATTTCCCCTAGTCGCCTATCCGGAACATTAGCAATCTGCTGTTGAGCATTCGCCAATGCCTGGATGTTGTCATTTAGGGTGTGGATAGCAGCCCTCTGCAGCCTCTGCCCTTCTCTGTTCTGCCATTCAGCACGTGCCTGTGCCGCCATTACAGTCTGGAACATGCGTCTGGTGATACCAGCTGCTCTGCTCTGTCCTGCAGGTGCATGTCTGCCAGAGGTCCTCCTACGAGCAGCACCGGCCACATGCCTGTATGGCACATCTGCAGTCATTACACTGACACCATGGTGTGCAGACACACCTTCTGTAACCACCACACATTCCTGTCCCACGCCAACAGACACTGACTGTCCTTCCTCTATGGCCACCGGTGATGCGGTATGTGTTGGCAGCAGAACTGTGTGCGGGGAAGAGGGGGACATAGCTGGGATGGTAACCATTGGCACAGATTCAGCCCCTGACAGCCCTGCCTGTACCTCATGCATATGTTCATCACCGCTAGTATCTGTGGGGACACTAACATCAGATGGACCGCAGGAGGGTAGCGCACCTACATCACCTGTGAATGCAAGGAAATACTGTAAAGTACAATAGACACAGACACACACACACAGACACACACACACACACACACAGACACACACACACACACACACACAGACACACACACACACACACACACACACACACACACACACACACACACACACACACACACACACACACACACACACAGACACACACACACACACACACAAACACACACACAGACACACCATGCATGTGATTTGTCAGATGGCATGCAGCATGCCTGCGATAGAGCAGAGGGCATGCAGCTCAGACATTAATAGTGTTAGTAAGCATACCTCCCTGGGGTGCACACTACAGCAAGCAGGTATCATATCAGTAGCCATGCAGGTCACACAATCATGGTAGTATGCATGCATCTCCGTGATACACCATGTGGGCCAGAACAGGATAACAGTACACATCTGACGTGTCCTTGACATGTAATTTGCTGACATGTGCATTAACATGCATACATGTTTGACACAATGGTGTCCTGACACATGTACAGCATCATAATGGGCTTCACATTGCAGTGTTGTGTGTATGCCCTACAGATAAAATGCATGTTTATTAAATGTGCATGAACACAGGAGGGTAGTGTGAGCCATCCACATTGCTATACAGTGCGAAGTACAGACACTGTGCCATTGTATGCCAACATGAGGCATGTATGTTGCTGTAGAATGCATAATGTGTACACATTGCATAGCCATAACTGCAACACAGTCATGATGTTCGACAGATCATATATGGTAGACTTCAGTGACACCTCCAGTAGCTGTGCACAGGCTTTTAGGTTGTCCACTGTACCACATCAACGGTATAATCGGTCAACTATGGCTATAATTGGACCATGTGTGGACAATGTGCAACAGGGTGTATACACATCCCATGTACTGTGTGGCTACATGTCTCTGGCCATCCCCCATGGCCATGTGTGCACATGTGGTGGCCATTGTGTGTGATGGGCATCTTCTCCACATGTCTGTGTGGTCCCATATGATATACACCCATACATGTCAGATATGTCACATTCCACAGGTCTATGCAGACAACGGGTTGTATGTTTGGTATGTGGGGTATAGGTCATGTGATAGTGTGACAATATTGCAGACAGGACACTACATGTCTGGGACATGTCTGGTGGCACATCACAGTGTGTGCACCCGATGCGGGGGCATATGACACAATGGTGACACTTGTGGGCTGCCCATATCACAGCTCACTGTGTGGTACTGTGTGCGTACCACACATGTTGTTCCAATGCATACTACATATGCCTCCATTGTAGAACACCTCCACCGTTGTATGCACAGCTGACCACACATGTCGCAATGACATGTACTGTGGTTTCAAGTCTGTGTATCATTACATTTGCATATATTGCACATGGGTGGCGTGTGCAAATGCATGTTGGTGCGACCTGCATATCGTGACTGGAACAAACATCAGGTGTGCAAGTGTTAACTGGCCACATGGCAAATAGATCTACACTGTAACATGCCTGATACTGATGACAGTCTCACCTGCAACGGACCCATGTCTGTGCGGCACGCCAGAGGTACCTGTATAGGGGTGACACACCAGTATGTACATTATCCATGACTGTATGACAGCCACAGGTTGCACTGTGCATGTGCACACATTCACCTGTGTAATAGCATATAGTATGCACATGTGTGCATACACAACGTAGCATACTGTACTATGCAGCATGTGTGTCCACATACCTGGCATATGTTGTTACTTTACATTATGTACAGTGACACATGCAACTACATAGGATATAATAGCCATATTTGCATTACTGACTTACCAGGCAACTCCAGGCTCATTGGTTGGGAGACACCCACCTCCATGATGGCAGCTAGTGTTTCTGGATGCTGTTCCCTGGGTGTCCCCAGACTGGCCAGTAGCTCCTCGGTGTGTGTGAGTGGGGGCTGGGTTGGTGGCCCACCACCTGTTCCACCTTGTTCCCTGGTGATTGCAGTGGCACGCTGTTTTGCATGTCGTATTAGTTCCGTGCAGTGTCTGCGCACCTGCTGGTAGGTGCGCTGATGGCCACCCACATCGTTCACCCTCCTGCGTAGATCCTGCCACAGGTCATCCCGCTGCTGGGCATGCTGTGGCACATGGCTGAACAACAAGTCATAGTTGTCATGGAGCGGTGGGATGAGGATATCATCCTCCTGGCGGGTGTATGCTGGGAGGCGTGTACGGGGCATTATCTGTAAAACATAATGATGGTGACAGGTCACAGTTTCAGAGATGTACAGAGATACTGCTGCACATACATTTCTATGACATCTACTGCATCTGCACAGTTACCTTTGCAAAGCACCATGACACTGACACAACTGACATGTTTGTGTCACACATGTCACACCCATTATGCATTGGATATCATCACCATATATGTGTGTCGCCTCATTGCAGTGTTCATACTCCATGTAAATGCAGTCTTGCTGTGGGCATGTCTATCTGCCTGCACTTGTGTTCTTACCTATCTGCACATGCCTCAATGTGTCCACGGTACTACTGTTGACCTGGATGCTGTGTATATGTCACATATCAACACAGATACAGCCAGAATGGACTTGAGCAGTGACAATGCACACATACGCATGGACACCTGTACATGCATGTGTTTTGCCATATACATCTACACAGCACTGTACAACTGTTCAACATCCTGACACGGATTGCCTGTATTACACATGTGATAGACATGGGACAATGGATAGTCAGACAACATTCGCAGGGTTGGTCATCAACCATAGCATGTGCGGGCATGGTTTCCACGCTGTTACAGACGGCCATTGTGCCACCGCAAGCTGCATCAGTGCCACATTACTGATCCAGTCAGTTGATAGTACATCTACCATGCGGCCATCACACCATGTATGACTGGGATGACATCTGCAGCTTTGATGGACAGGCTTGCATGGTATGGCAGGAGTATGTCACATGTATGGCACAGGGATCTGTCCAGCCTGTGGCGATCCTAGTATTGGAACGGTGGCTGTCCATGACATATGTCATATAGATCAGGATATGGACATGTAGCATGTCCATCATCATGGTGTAGCAAATGTCCTTCTGCAAGGTAGACGGCATGCTGCATAGTGGAGGTGTGGATTGTGAAAGCTGTTCTCGCACATCCATGCATAGCCATTACCCCTTACAGGTGGTATGCGATCCAATATTGGTCACCACAGTGCTGTATATGCCTGGCCAGTGATCTCCGTGCTCATGGATGGCACCCTGACATGACATGGGTACCCCAGATGACTACCTAAGGGGCCTGGAGATGTCACCATGTCGGGGTGCACTGCACAGCACCATCCCTTACACAGTGTCCATAATGTTGACCACAGCCTAGGTAGCAGTTTATGGGTACAGGGATGTTCACCTAGCGGTGACACTGCTGGTATCATCCATCAGACTGTGCACATATGTGACACACCTCACACACACAGCCCATTCTGTATGTTGTTCACAACACTGACACAGCTAAACTGATAGGTCATGGCCATTCACAGCCTCACATACACAGATGCCTAACATCTGTCTGTGTGGTATGGGCTACAATGAGGGTGGGGTACAACAGAGTAACCCTGTTCTACTGTATCTGGCACAGATGTGCTGTGCACATGTCACTGTTTCACCTTTTGTAGTTGTGGGTCTGTCAACAGGCCACTGGTGGAACACACCTGTGACATGCAAAGGTATTTGTAATCAGATATCCGTGCTATCTTGTACATCTGTACTGCTAACATCTACACTGCTAATGGTTCATAGACATGCACACCATACTCAGCAGGGTTATAGTGCGGTGCCACCCTAAATGACTGTCATCACCTCTTGTGGGTTGATATTATCCAACGCCCTATCTGTATTGTATGGTCATGCTAGGCACTTGTTCGGAACATGTGAGCATGTCATGAGCTACTGATTACTATAGTGCCCATTCCACACTACTTCCCACAGGAACACTGGCTGTCCTACACTTCCCAGCTTGCTTAAGGTACGACAGCTATTGTACACACGTAACGCACATATCCTGTGGGACATGGTTGTATATGCAGGCATGTTCAACTGTCACATAACAGTGCTACTGCCTGTCTATATGAGGGATATGTCGTACATGTGGCAATAGAGCAATTGTGTCATGTACACATTCAATGCTCACTTACCAACATACGGCACTACAGCCTGTAGGGGATGCACATCTGCAGCTGTGCTGGGCCATAGCTCTCAGGTGTACCTCATTACGGGGAACGTACCTCATTTGGGGTTCTAAAAGGTGCATGTTTCTCAAGGTTCCACATTGGAAGGGTACGTCACACATTCATTGTTGTACATAGTTTACCTGCTAGCCATGGCTAGATAGATGAGAATCATATTAATTCATTGGAAGATCTGTTTTATACACAAGACCAGCCTATTTTAGCCATCATATGCCCTTCCTAGTTGACACTGTTAGTAAGCCAGTTGTAAGTGTTCCATGTTTCGCCCATTTGTCACACTGTATGAGGGCTAATGTTTCTCATTTTGGGGACAGGAGGATGACAGCTATGGCTGGGGGTAATGCTGTCGCTAACCCTGACTGCACCTGACAGTCATTTGGGGATGTGTAACATTCGCAACACACCCCACCCATCACATTGTCTCGCATAATCTACACAACTGGCCACACCTACGAGGACAACCTGTGCAGTATGTCTCCATACTCACTGTAGGCACCAGAGGTAGCCCCCATCATGGAAGACAACATCACCAGCTTATAGCCCACAGACTCATGTGTGCCCACCACATACAGCCAATAGTGTGTTATAACATTCACAACACACCAGTCATAGCTGACTCTGTAGGGTGTCACACTGCAGTTCCACACAGCAGGCTACACAAGGCGTTAGTCGCTTACATCTTGCTGTCAGGTAACTGCTTCTGCAACATAACCTAGGCACCCATGCCACACCTCACCAGGTATGATATGTCTGTCATTCGCCATGTTAGTGTGACTGCCCTGTGATGCCACTTCACAGACTATGTGTGCAGGGACATGCAATAGCTCACCAGTATTATAGCCCTGAGGGTGTGGGCCTAGCCCTGGGGAGCATTTTGCATTCGTCCGGACACAATACCACTGTACAGTGACCAACTGTGTCACTGCAACAGTTGCCTATGCTCCTATTGTCATTCCACAAGCATGTGGTATCTGTCCGCTATGACCGTTCTGGTCAAACACAATGCTGTGGCACAGATGACTTGCACCTGTCGGCCCTGGGAGTACAGCTCACATGCTAGGCTCTTGCTGCTTCTATACTGCCTGTCCTGCACAGCTTCCAATAACTGTCACTGGCAGGGCGGTAACTGGCATGCGCGACATAGGGTCATGTGACACATTGCTTGCATCTTCCCCTGTGACACACGCAGGCAAGGCACACCTTATAATGCACCACTCCAACATCTCTGCAGTGACTGGGACCTGCCTGTAGGCTCTGCAGAGCACACCTGCAATGACAGGTTATAGACGGACCATACCTTCCAGGCACATACCTGGACCGGCACACCCACAGCTGAGGGGTTCCCATATCCCACTATGTTGTCACACATCCTGGCAAGTTGCTTAGCACAATGCATCAGAGGTGCTCCATGTGCAACTAACTGTGTCCGGGACCGCTATACACATTGTAACAAGCGACAGAGTCAACATCATACCCCACGGGTAACATACCTTCTATGGTGGTATAGTGGACAGTGGGCCTCAGCTACTACTGATGTGTGACTGACACTACCCCACACTTCACTGGGATAGCCACTCATGTACCGACACATCCATGAGTCATACCCTCCACTCAGCTGGATCAACACATACACACCACCTCCAGGACCTACATTACCCTTGGCATGGACACTACCACCATGTGACTGATGTTACACACCTGGGGTTATCCCCTCATTGGTGGATTCCGAAAATATGCTAATCTACCATGTTAGCCACATCCCGGAAACACACCCATCACAGCATACACAGTACATGTGTACTACTACACCTACTACAGACGTCTGCTGACAGTGGTTGTTGACATCATGACACCCGTGCAGATGGACAATGCACATACAAATGCTGATACATACCCCAGTGCACTTAATTAGCATGTACACAACTGCATGGATCATGCTATTCCACACAGAGCCATGATGGTACACACCAGATAACAGACGCCACTCTGGTGGTCATGTTCCATGGACATATGATGTACAACAACAGGTGTAGGCTGTTGCACAGTGGTGTACATTCCCATGTGTGGGGTGGCTCACTGGTCAGCCGTGGTGGGGCCACAGGGTCCCTCATCACATACTCCCAGACTAGCTACATAAACATGACTGCCACACATTCTGGGGTGTACCACCAGGCATTATGGTGGTATGTCAGTATTCGATGGCAACACCCACATCTGCTGTCACATACAACAGTCACTCAGGAACATTGCAGACCCAGGTATTGTTGGCAACATGCTGGAGGATGGATTCATTGCTGACAGTACACCCTCTCACTCACTACAGGGCCGCAATCCATACATGAACATTGTGGTGTCCCTGTGGGTCACACCTACACAGTACTGACTTACACTCTATGTGCCCTGGGACACTGGCCCCATGTCACCTTCCAACGTCCCAGGCTGTGATGTCCACCAACCTCCGAATTACATGTCTCACCACTAGGCTACTATATTCAGTAATAGCCTTGTTTCAGACATTGTAGACCATGAATGGCACACGGCAGCATTTATCACACTACACACAGGTGGCACTGCATTGCACGAGTGAGACTATAGTCCTACACACCTGACTGGACTGTTCTGCGTGGCTATGGGGCACATCATCAGGGACGTCATTCTCAGAGATATTGTTGGTCTCCCGTCCTCTGCTGCCACCCGGGTTGGGCTTGTTAAGGCCAGAGCATGGCCCCTACCCATGGTGGACTCCTTTCAAACAGTTAACAGGGCAGTTGCTGATGGTACGGGAGTCCACACATCCTACATTGTCCTCTCATTGCCTTTCAGCACCATTCCCCATTCTGGTATTGACAGCATACACATCCACCTGCACATCGTACCCTGTGTCTCACAATGTTATGCTATGTGGCTCATGGACAGGACACACAGTGAGGCCAGCATACCATAGTACCTACTACATGTCGGGTACTTTGGCATACCACGGTCCTCAGTCATAGGGCCCTTCATGTTATGTATATGCTTCACTGTGGAACAGGCTGTTACAGGGGACTTTCCCTGCCTGGCTTTAGAACCCCTACATACCAAGCACCATGATTGCTCCACCAGCTGATACTGACTCCAACCATACGGATGTTGCTGTGACAGAGACATAATATGACTATCATGGCAGCAAGCTGCATGACACAAGGTGCATGCACATCACCTTTGCATTACACCATTCACCCACTGACTATCACATGGATGGTGGTCCCCTACATACATATCACATTGTACATGTTTGCAGTACACACATATGTCACACCCACTCCTGTGGTTACCGTATTGCCACTGTGGCATGGATATCCTCCTACGTGGCCACACCTATCTGTACTGGGTGTGTAACTGGTACATAGGCACCCATTGTACCTCTGAACACATGACATCTATACACATTCAAGGGTACACCACCCCATTTAGGGTGTATCTTATACAACAGCTACAGCTTTACATGCCACAACATTGACACACCATGACGTTTACTGAGCTCCGACAGTGTTGATTTGTGGCTGCACTATGGACACCACATCTCTACACATTTGCATACTACATACTCAGGGGTGACCTCTGCTGATCAGACAGGACCCATGTCCACAACATTATTGATGGATATACTCCTCATATGCAACATAAGCAGAGGCCACTGTGAGCAACATACTCATGGATATGTGCACACACGCCACAATGAGTGGGATGTGCTTCTGGGTTACATTCCCAGACCGGACACTCACCATGCTGTGGAACATAAGTCCTCAGTACATCACGCAGGGACACTCAGTAGCACTGTTCATGTGATACCTCCCTTGGTGGTTGGGAGACAAATGAAGGCCTGGGATCACTGCAGTGGCTGTACTGTGCAGTGTTGCAGGTGACACCTGGCTCTGTTCTTCACAGGGCACTACCCTGGAGAGGTGGCACTAGTGTGAACACTGTAGTTGTGCTTACACATGGACTTGACAGACTGCATAGTACCCCACTATGCACCTGTGCAGCTATTACTTGTCCTTTGTGCATGGTTACTTGGTAGCCCTTCCATTTAGATTAGCTATCATGCTATTACTATGTCCCATACCTACAGGCCATATGTATCCTGTTATTGTACATATCGACAGACGGTACCTGTGGTATGCATGTTATGCCTGTTATGCTGTGTTGAATATCTGTCATATCTACCTATAATACTATACATTACACATATTTCACATAGTATCCCATGATGCAAAGCATACTTGCTCAGCGGGACCACCTTACATATGTCACTAAAGTTATTTGCCCATACACATGCGTGCTGTGACAGTAGATCAACATATACTATCCCCTGCTATGGCACGTCCTTGTTGGACATACCCTACCACTGATGGCGGGTTGTATGGCATTGTTCTGTGTAATGGCCTCATGTAGCATCCCTTCTGGTGTCTGTGCTATGTACCTTGTGTCCCACTGCTGGACGCACAGATTCTACAAGTGTTAGTATGCTCAGCAAGACATCACTACATAAATACCTTTCCCCACTTTATGCATTGCGGACACGTTTAATTAATGCAAACCAGGCTATACATACAGTAAAACTAATTAATACAGATCATGCTATACATAACCTTACATATCGGGTGTTCTACATACCTTGTCATCGTTATGGCATTTCGATTCTATCTGTCTCTCAGTGTTTCCAATGATTTTAGGTATGAGCATACGGTTTGAATGTCTGGCGAGTCATCCTTATATACGTAGATACCTGAAACATGTGGATTCTTCCCGCCAATTGGTGTTCCTGAGTGACTAATTACTTGCATATCAGCTGTACAGCTACTCCATTTGCCATTTACGCAGCGACAGTGGGGTATAATTGGATTCTCCACTTGGGCGTTGCCTATTTGCCCTACCTTCGGGGAGACGGTCTGTATTGTGTTTTGTTATGTGTAACTGCAACTGCTATGCATGGAGACAAGTATAGTTTGGATTCATGTCCCCCATGGATTGTGTGTGACAGGTAGAGTATTTGGTTCAACATGTGGGTGTAACTGTCATCCCGATGTCTGATAACGGAGTATTGCAATCAGTACCTGTAACATGGCTGTTTATTCCATTATACTACGCCTGCAATTTTGCATGTCGCCTTTAATTGTGTCTCCCACATGGTATGTTGAGGGTTCTGCAGATGTAATTGACTGACTGGATGTATGTGCTGCTATTACAGTTTGTATTGCTTTAGTTTCTAGTGTGGGGGATGTTGGTGGTTGTACGTAACATATACGGTTTGTGGGCCTTGCATTTCTACATAATCCGTATATATGTGTGTGGGCTCCGTCCCTGATTAGAGAGCTAACAGTTTGTAGACTTATGTTATGGGATTGTACGTTGGGCCATTGTTAATTGGTTTCTATATCATCTGCAGGTGAGCTTGCTACTTGTATACCTCTGTAATTGCAGCTATATATCAGGGGATATGTGTAGATGACAGCTATCCCTTGTATTTCTGTCCCAGATATTTGCAGTCATTGTGGTTGTGTTGTTAAAAGAGCCTGTTTGCCATGGGTTGCCACCTTATCATATGGTCATTGTTGGACACTTGCGGGACACAAAGCGGTATTTACAGGCCAACACGTGGGCACGGTCAGTACACAGGTAGCACATACTTTTATCCTCACTACATACCTATTGTTGTGTGACTTTGGATACCTATCATATTGCATGTGACATTTAAGTTTCTTACATACAGGCATGACTAATAAATACGACTGTTACATTATATATGGGACATATTTATGTCCTACCATGTCGGACATTTGCCCTTTGTACTGTTTTATGTCAGGACATACCTGCCCAGGGTGGGGATGCCCCTCCTACTGTGGTACAGGTCGTAACCGTATGCCTACGTCTAGCTATACCCACACCTACCATACTGGTCTGCCTCTGACTTGGCACCAACATACACATGTTGCGGACACACACACATTACAGTCACACAGACACGCACACGGCACCCTTGACGCACACTTACACAGACCACGGCACTCACAGACTCAGTTGAACACAGTACCTACGTGGACCGCAACACCGTCAGCGGTGACTAACCGTCCCTTCATATCATCATACTATTACTCGCGGATGTACTGTTCTGGTACTGTGTTCTATCGGTCTTTCAGCCTCGTGGTTACGCATGTCGGTATGTTACACATTCCTTGGTTGGCGGAATCCTGTTTATTTGTACCTCCATGATGTTATGAATGTCATTGGTCTATCATATTTGCAGATATCGCTGAATCCATCTATATCACCATATATCCCTCTATTGCCCTTTCTACCTGTATCATATATATGCATATGTGTACATATATATATATATATCTATATATATCTATATATCTATATATCTATATATATATCTATATATATATATATATATATATATATATATATATATATATATATATATATATATCTATATATATATATATATATATATATCTGGTGGGGAACGTGACAGGCACACAGCACCACCATATGCTGGACCCATGTAATGTTCAGGTGTTGGCATTCCGTGTTGCACTGGCTGTTGTGTTTACAATGTTTGAGGGCTGCCTATGTAGGAGTCACACATTGGGCCACCTATACATTATGATTTACAGGTGGTCATGTTTGTGTGCCATCCATTTTACTGTGTGTGCTGGTGGAGAGGTGTCAGTCCATAGGGGCCTACATGGTCAGAGTATGTGCTATACGTTCCCTCTTTGCCAAGGTGTAGGCATATTGGGCATGCCTCCGTCTGCCTACTGGGGCTGGCACAGTGTGTTCATGGTCTGAATCCCTCTGTGCCTGTACTGGCCTTGGCAATTGCAGTGGGCTATGAGAGCCTTCACCATTTTGTCCCCGCTGCAGCTGCTTCCGCAGGATCATATTATGTAGCATGGCACTTACTATGATGATGTGGGCACACGTGCCTGGAGAGTACTGCAAGGCTCCACCAGATGTATCCAAGCACCGGAACCGTGATTTCAGCATCCCGAACACACGCTCTATGATGATTCTGGTTTGTGCGTGTGCCTCATTATGGCGTTCTTGCATGGGTGTGTGTGCATTTCTGATGGGAGTCATCATCCACGGCTCCAGTGCATAGCCAGCATCCCCCATGAGATGGCCATTTGGGATGTCCCCCCTGACAAATACCTGATACAGCTGTGAGGCATGCCAGATATGGGAGTCATGGTAGCTTCCAGGGCTGCCAGCACACACATCCATGATAATGCCCTGGGCATTGCACACGACCTGGCAGTTGATGGAGTGGAATCCCTTGCGGTTTATGTAGCGCATACCCTGCTCACCAGGTGGTGACTTGATTTGTATGTGCGTGCAGTCTATCGCACCCAGTACCTCCGGGTATTGTGCCACACGGTGGAAGTGGCGCATATTGCTGGCCAACTCCTCCTGAGTTCTGGGGAAGTATATCTGCTCATTAGCATGTGGTAACATGGCATCCAGGAACTGGTGTAGTACCCTGGATGCTGATGCCTGTGAGATACCCATTATATCTCCAGTTGGCCTTTGCAAGGTACCTGTGGCCAGTATTCGCAGGCTTACACATACCTTCGTGTCCACTGGTATGGGTTCCCCTCTGTTGTTTCTGGTTCTCAGGCATGGCCGGCACAGCTCCACTATTTGCTGTAAGATGTCTCTGTCCACCCTGTAACGCTCTACTATCTCCAGGTCATGTAGCCCCTGGTAAGTTACCCTTGGTCTGAACACTCTCCTTCTCCTCCGAGGCCTGCGGTGGTTGTCGGCATCATCCTCAACAACACCGTCAGTCTCTGACACATGCTGATGAATCACAGCTATGGCAGCTCCCGACATGTACATTTTACAAGTTCCCCGTGTGTTTACACCTATGGTGCGGTGTTTGGGAATACACAGGTGTGTGTTGGGTGCTTACACACTTTATACTATTGTGCTGTGAACACCGATGATGTCATAGGGTGTGTATGTACGTTCGTAGCTACAGGTTACATTATGTGTTTTACTTCCGGGACTACTATTGTGGTGCCTTTGGTGTTGAATTACATTTGCCTGCCGTGGATTACCTCTTGACCTTCCCTTTACATTTCTGCGCATTGCACCTACCATTTTCTGGCGTGCATCCTGCAGCCTACTTTCATTTGTGCTTTCCTGGACCTGGCGTATCTTGCGTTATGTGTGCTACTGCTGGTCTACTCTCGGTTTGCTTTGCTCTGGTCTCCTATCTTTGCAATCCAATACCTTCCCTCCTTTCTTTGCATTCACATGCCTCCCCTATCCTGTTTTGCAGGTTTCTGCAAGCGGACTTGTCAGCTGCCGTCGATTGGCCTTCGTGGGTTGATTGGTCTTGATTGCTCATTAGTACTCCAATTACCCTACTTCCGCATTTCCTTCTTTTCTTCCCCTGTCCTTCCTGTTTATGCTATTGTTTGCGGTGCGTGCGTCTGATTACTGGGTTTCGGGCACGTTTCCATCCTCGTACACATGCGCTTTTGGCCACCATGTGTGCTCCCACCTAAACAATTCCTCCCCACCCCTGTCCTGCAGCTTTGCTTAGCAACGGACAGGCCAGATTTGCACTGCTCCAATGTGCTTAGTGCTACGGTGGCACACCCCTCTGCTGATGTCATGTATCTCCTCTGAGCCACTCCTCGGTGTTATACCACTGCGCCGTATAGTACAACCTTCATCCGGCGGGACATTTGCGATTCAGTATTATCTGCATCATTTGCATGGCATTGACTACTAATTCATAGTTACCGCGCCGAACACTATCGCAAGCCCTTAGCAACTTGGTTGTGGTGTTCCACGCCTACCATTGTGTATTATGCTGTTAACCTGATTTCTATTACGTTGCGATTATATGACATTTTTATATTATTTCTTTATGTTACAGCTTCCGCACACATGCCCTGCAGTTCTGCTGTGCGTTACTGTGGACATGACATTAAATGTTGTTATATACACATTGTGCATCTTTTCTTATGCCATTGGCTGTGTATTTCGCCATTGGCATATGTTCACGTTGTGATACCTGGGTCTGGCCCTCTTCCATAGCTCCGATGTTATGTTTGGGAAAATGTAAACTGTGTTTTTTGGTTTACATTTCCGTGGGCTTACGCTACGCCTGCACCACTTCATGAATCGCTATATGCCTTCATTTGCATGGTGCAACACTGCACATGGGGTGATTTGCATACCTACGATGGGGGCTGCGCAGATGTGGGGTACGCCGGTTGTGCACATGGAATTGGATCGTACCTGAATCGCTCGGCGGCCATATTTGGCGTTATAATGCCTACGCTATGCGTGCGCCTGGCGCAAGCTTCATGAATCCCGGGGAATGTCTTATCTTCATAAATTTTCCTTTTTATTTTGTTGATTTACCACCAAGTATTTGAGATGATAACATAATCATAATTAAATGCTATTAGCTGCAGTTGACTGGTAGCTCATTTTCCATCTTTGGGTGCCATTATTTCTATAATAAATCAGTCTTTCTCCTTGGAATTCAAGTAGAGAAATGTAAAGATACATGCACAAGTATAGCTTAATTAACATTTACCCAATGCACTATGTTGAATTTGAGTTTAATTTTTGAGCACTGCTAGCCATGGCATATAAGTGCTTTCTTTATTGTGTTGCATAGACTTGCTTTTTGCTAAGTTTAGTGCTGTTCTTCTATTCACAATTGTCCTTGTTTTTCTAGGTGTTTTCCCCCTTTATTTTTCTAGCGCTGTCATGCTTTTAGTAAACTGATCTGAGAGTAAGCTCTAGGTAAACAGCAATCAAACAAGTGACTTCCGTAGTGATTAACTTTAATAATCATTGAAGCTCACCTTGAGCAGGAATATCAGTACCCATCTCTGGGGCCAGGACTGGTAGAGGTATTTGCTGGCAAGCACCTGGCAGACAAGTGACTGATGTAGACAGTCTAGTCTCAGCCCAAAAAAGCTGCTGTCGATTGGCCTTCGTGGGTTGATTGGTGTTGATTGCTCATTGGTACTCCAATTACCCTACTTCCACATTTCCTTCTTTTCTTCCCCTGTCCTTCCTGTTTATGCTATTGTTTGCGGCGCGTGCGTCTGATTACTGGGTTTCGGGCACGTTTCCATCCTCGTACACATGTGCTTTTGGCCACCATGTGTGCTCTCAGCTAAACGATTCCTCCCCACCCCTGTCCTGCAGCTTTGCTTAGCAACGGACAGGCCAGATTTGCACTGCTCCAATGTGCTTAGTGCTATGGTGGCACACCCCTCTGCTGATGTCATGTATCTCCTCTGAGCCACTCCTCGGTGTTATACTGCTGCGCCGTATGGTACAACCTTCATCCGGTGGGACATTTGCGATTCAGTATTATCTGCATCATTTGCATGGCATTGACTACTAATTCATAGTTACCGCGCCGAACACTATCGCAAGCCCTTAGCAACCCTTGCACCTTGGTTGTGGTGTTCCATGCCTACCATTGTGTATTATGCTGTAAACCTGATTTCTATTACGTTGCGATTTTATGACATTTTTATATTATTTCTTTATGTTACAGCTTCCGCACACATGCCCTGCAGTTCTGCTGTGCGTTACTGTGGACATGACATTAAATGTTGTTATATACGCATTGTGCATCTTTTCTTATGCCATTGGCTGTGTATTTCGCCATTGGCATATGTTCACGTTGTGATACCTGGGTCTGGCCCTCTTCCATAGCTCCGATGTTATGTTTGGGAAAATGTAAACCGTGTTTTTTGGTTTACATTTCCGTGGGCTTACGCTATGCCTGCACCACTTCATGAATCGCTATATGCCTTCATTTGCATGGTGCAACACTGCACATGGGGTGATTTGCATACCTACACCGGGGGCTGCGCAGATGTGGGGTACGTCGGTTGTGCACGTGGAATTGGATCGTACCTGAATCGCTCGGCGGCCATATTTGGCGTTATAACGCCTATGCTATGCGTGCACCTGGCGCAAGCTTCATGAATCCCGGGGAATGTCTTATCTTCATAAATTTTCCTTTTTATTTTGTTGATTTACCACCAAGTATTTGAGATGATAACATAATCATAATTAAATGCTATTAGCTGCAGTTGACTGGTAGCTCATTTTCCATCTTTGGGTGCCATTATTTCTATAATAAATTGGTCTTTCTCCTTGGAATTCAAGTAGAGAAATGTAAAGATACATGCACAAGTATAGCTTAATTAACATTTACCCAATGCACTATGTTGAATTTGAGTTTAATTTTTGAGCACTGCTAGCCATGGCATATAAGTGCTTTCTTTATTGTGTTGCATAGACTTGCTTTTTGCTAAGTTAAGTGCTGTTCTTCTATTCACAATTGTCCTTGTTTTTCTAGGTGTTTTCCCCCTTTATTTTACTAGTGCTGTCATGCTTTTAGTAAAGTGATCTGAGAGTAAGCTCTAGGTAAACAGCAATCAAACAAGTGACTTCCGTAGTGATTAACTTTAATAATCACTGAAGCTCACCTTGAGCAGGAATATCAGGACCCATCTCTGGGGCAAGGACTGGGAGAGGTATTTGCTGGCAAGCACCTGGCAGACAAGTGACTGATGTAGACAGTCTAGTCTCAGCCCAAAAAATCTCTATGGAATCATCTTGTGATTTCACTTCCCAAGTGATGGGTTAAGGATGAGTATGATACCCATCAAGTAGCTGGCAGAGAAGCACACATTGAAGAAGAAGAATACTGAAACGTAACTGTGGATCTAGGCCTGAGGGTGGTGTTTTCTGGAAAAGCTGGTAGCCGGATGTCCTATATAACCAGACTGGGATAGTAGTGATGAATAATGGTTGAACATAATACCAGTCAACTGACTAGCAGCAAAATGACAGATAAAGATGTAACAGAGTTCGACAACAGAAGATGGCCAATGGAATTGGAATATCTGCTGGTGAAGGAGCTGGAGATTTTTTGAGAGGATAAAATGCACCAGGTACATTTATTTGGACTTATCTCTACATGCAGAATTACTTGTGGAACCAGACTTCTCTAGTCAGGGTGACTTCACTCTTAATGTGGAGTAGGCCCTTGAGTGGTGCCTTAGGTACATGTAGAAATACTCCCTACAAGTGGAATTTATGCCAACTGACACAAGGCCATCGCGCAGTAGAAAGTTGCAAAAAAGAAAATTTTGTTGTTTGAGTACATGCACTTAAAAAGCTGTTTGCAATATTTTAAGGTTTCTTAGAGACCATGCCTGCAGTTTTAGGCTGGAAACTTCCTATTGATTATTCTGAGCACTTTAATGAGACAATTATGAGGTGTTAATTTGTTTATGTATAAAAGACTGCTTTGACAGTGTTTGATTTATTCCTTGATGGCATTTGGCCAAGGTACCAGAAGCACCCGTATACAGTTGGATTTTGCAGTCTATACTGCCTTGGCTCCATTTTGTTTTTTTGTTAACTTCCTATTTAATCTCTAGTCATGCTGGCAGACTTGAACGCAAAACTGGGGAGTGATGAAGATACTTCGGGGTGAGTTACAAAGAATGGCTTCCTTGAGTTCTGTCCATGTGGTGAATTGTTTTTGGACTTTTGTGATAGTCATAGACTGTAATAAGCACCATCAGTAAATATGGTACTAGAGTACCTTGTACTGACATTTGATGGTCAGTGATTAACTTTTGTAGTGATGTCATCAAATCTCAGGCCATGTATTTTGGGCACTTGGCTTGAACTGCTGAGGGTATTCAAACATTTACTAGAGGCATGCTTCAGTGATGCCCTATTTCAGCAAGTCATAACCTACCCATTTTTGTACAACCTCAGAGTAGGTTATACTAAGTTATGGGGTACAAGAAGTGAAATCCCCTGCATGGGAAGGTGTATGTGTGACTTGCCATGTACATCACCCAGAGCTTTAGTTTTGTCTGTTTTGCCTTCCAAGAGCTACTGCATTTCAGACTTTCTGGCTTTTGTCACAAATAAGCATAGTAAGTACTTTATGCTAAGCTAGCAGCTGACTACTGTTCTCATTGGATAGCTGGTCAGCAAAGCAGCTAGACAAAACTGGAAAATAAAACATGTACATAGATGACTAAATAGGAAGGTAGTATCTGAGGCAGTCACTGGAGGAAATGCCCTATTGAAGGAAGAGTTTGGAGAAGGCAGTACAGAATGACTTTAAGTGGGCCTCAAAGTGGTTCTGGCAAACCAACCTTTAACTCAAAGGCTGAACAAATTCAAGAGGTAGAAGGAATACTCTGAGGAATTTCTTATTCTAGTGGATGTGCTTTCCTCTGATGAAGCAGACCTGGAAATGATTGGGAGGATTGGATCCACTCCTGTTGATGAGGTCACTTTGAAGATTACATAGTTGTGCTGTGGCAAGAAATACTGAAGGTACCTAATGTTATGGTGGTGTGGTTTCTACACTGTTTCAGTGCAATATAGGTGGCTGAAACTATACCTCTAGTCTGGCAAACTAGGATACTGGTCCATGTTTTCCAAGACTGAATAAAAATTTATATTCCAATAGTAGACTGAGCGTAAACTTCAGCCTCTGTGGGAAAGCCTGCTGCAAGGTGTTGAAAAGGAATCTTCATCAACATTTATTCAGAAGGACTAATGTAGATTCCATTCTAAATGTGGAAGCATAGATAAATGTTTGTCCTTACGCATACATTGAAGGCTTTGTGGAAGTTTGTCAGTAAGACTTACATGTGCATGTTGATTTGGAAAAAGCTTATGATCACACAGCCTGGAATGTCTTTTGAGAGGTGCTACAATACTGTGAGATAAAAAGGGCTACTGCCAAACTATGTAGTCTCTGTATTTGAGGAGGAAGAATTGTGTTATGTCCATCTTTTTTAGTCAAACACATTCAAGGTGGATGTAGGACTTCATCAAGGTGTGCCATGCCTCTCACGCTTGTTTATAGTTTTCATGGACAGGTTACCAAAGTACAGCCAAGATCTGTAGAATATCCTTTCTGTGGACCTAAAGTTTACATCTTTATTGTTTGCAGATGATGCTGTCATCAAAGCATTAAGTGCATGTGAACTTCAGCATACAATAGAGTGGTTCACTGCTAACTGCAAAGTGGTTGATACTTCCTTTTTTTCTTCTCTTTCCTCCTTTATTTTACCATATCATGCTGGCTCAGCATTAATGAAAGTCAGCATTTAGAACTGGCAGATGTTTCTGCATATTGTTATGGCCAGCCACCACAAAGACAGGTGAGATAAATGACCTTCTAAGAAATTGAGACTCGTCTTATCTGAAATACTGCTTAATCATTGATCACCACTCTAAGATACTTGTCATAATAATGCAATGTTTACAGGGAATTTTGACTATACCTCTCAATCTCTTATAATGAAAAATTCGGACAAAGCCTAAAATAATAAAGGGACAATTGCCCAGAAAATAGGGACATATTTTAACTGTTCTTCTTATAAGTTGGAACGTTGCTAGAATAACATGATTTGTGTTAACATGCATTTTTGAAGGATATTAATTCTGAAACTCAAATATATGCCATTACTTAATGACTTCAATCTACAGTAATTTGCCAGAAAAACACAAATTTTATGAGGAACAGACCAAAAATATGAGGCAAAAAATGGACATTCTGTGAAGATCTGGAGATTTGTGAGGTTTTGTGAGTGGCTTATTTTTAGACAATGTATTAAAGTCTGCATGCCCTATGTTTGTGTTGGTTTTGCTAGGAGCTCTGGTTTCCTCCTACCTCTTAAAGTCTTGCTCTAAATGAATTGGCAATCACCTAAATTGCCTGTAGTAGTGTGTGGGTGTGTGTGGGTGTGTGTGTGTGCACCATATCTCTCAACTGTATCTCGTTTTGCAGAATGCTCTTAATTTTGCCCCATATTTTTGCCCTGTCCCCTGCAACATTTTTGATTTTATAGTAAATCAATGAGGATTACAGACAGCCAATAATGATAGATATTAGAGTTTTACACTTTAGAAAATGCATGATGATCCAAAACCTGTTGATGCATTAAGTGTTTTAAGTGAATTTGAACAGTTAAAATTGTCCTTGATTTTGAGCCTTTGTCCTCACATTATTTTGGCTTTGTCCAGAATTCTTGAATAAATGGTATGGTGTACATATGTGTACGCATCTCCATAATAGACCATTTTCTGTACATGATTAGTTTCTTTTCACTGCAATCACTGAGTGCTGGGATAGGCTCCAGCTCCCTTGTGACTCTGAAATGAATTAAGCAGTTAACTGAAAGATGACTGACTGGATGCTGTGGTGTATAATGCAAGTGAATGTGCCAGCTTTATTATGGTCTTTTCATGCAATAGAAATGAATGTTTACTATATGTTTAAATAACAGAATCTAATGAGTGATAAAGGTAGATAATGCCACGATTAAATTCAAGTTGTTTAATTGTTCTGTTAGTAGAAGTTTGTTTTGGTGCGCTTTGTTTACACCTGGAAATGGAATACTTGTAAAGTTAGTTTTGTTGTTCTTAGTATTCTTTTTTTAATTCTAATTGAGTCTATTTGCACTCATATAACAACTATTAAGAAAAAAGGATGAAGCAGCAGTTTCCTTATGACGTTCTGCACTTGAAATTTTGTTTTGCATTTACTACCTACTTTAACTTATAAGAATGAATTTGTATGCTGCTGCTGCCCATATGCTTAGATTAGTTATTTTGCTTCTGGAATGTCCCACGCTGTGGCAATTTTTTGTTAGAGCTTTGCTTTAGCAGGATAGAGTAGTGTAACTAGTGCTGTGCTGTATATGCCACTATAACTACACCTCATCAAAAAATAAATTAAGAAAGCAAACACATACATAAGCACACACACACACACACACACACACACACACACACACACACACACACACACACACACACACACACACACACACATTCTGGTAAATCAATGAGGATTACAAACACTCTGTAATTCCAGGTATTAGCTGAGTTTCTATATCTTCTTTTCCTTCAGGGCCTAGATCCCTGATAATTTCCTCAGCTTGTGTGTGTAATTTTAGGTTCAGTAATTTGTGTTAAGTCAATAAATGAGAATTTTCTTACTTGGATAAACAGTAAGATTCAGAAAGAATCCTTAACCCTTTGGTAAACTGCCTACTGCAGATGTGAGTGACTGTGGAGTCTGGTCATGTTAATGTCATCCTTCATTACTTTAATGACCATGTTCATCACACTAACATTGATGGGCATCGTGCTATTGTGCTTTTTATAAATGCATGCCATGTGGTGGCCAAGGCATGCAGCTGTGTGCCCTAGATATCAGTTTAGCTTCTGGACTTGACATGATGACTGAACATGGCCTCAGCAGGATCCATACCCTTGGAAGGCTCCTGGCTGGTGCAGCAATGAGATGATCTTTTTACACCTCCTGCACAGGAATTCTAGAGTGCACTTCCTGGGGGATTATAAGGGTACTCTTTATAAAGTGGATGCATGCCATGAGCTTGGCAAGGTAGGGAGTGAAGCAACTGTCATCATTCACTTTGGAGGGCACTTCCCACTTTGGCCATCAGTGCTGGCATAGGTATAGTGACCTGAATATGTGCCACCCAGGTCTTATCTGCAAGTGAGAAGAAGAGGTTGTGCTGTGAGAGCCACAATGCTTAATAGTCAGTGTCATTCTACATATCTCTAATACCTGCTGCTACTGTACTTCCTTCTTCTGTAAGGGATGTGCTGTGCTAATTACTGTTTGTTGCATGTTCTACAGCACCTCAGTGGATAGAAGAAAACAGGATAGTTTTTCCTGGCTATTCAGGTGGTACATAAGTGTAATGTATTACTGACATTAATGTAGTTCTATAGAAAGCTGTGTACTACAGCACAAAACAGTTGTATTTCTTTCTTTCTTTCTTATTTTAAATGTATTAATTTCTTGGGTAGTCACTGCTTTCTAGATTTTTTCCCTCAGGGTATTTTACTATTGTACTAAGGAAGACGCGGTGGTGCAGCGGTAGCATTGTTGCCTCACAGCAAGAGATTCTCCCGTTCGATTCTCGGCTGGAGCACCTTCTGTGTGGAGTCTGCATGTCCTCCCCACTGTCGAATGGCATTTGAAAGACATGCGTGAATGGGCGTGCCTTCGTTGAAGGTTGGGCATCAGGCTGGCACTTCAGCACCGTAAAAATCTACTGCCAATCATTAGTGGACCAGAGTTCCGCTGTGGCGACCCCTAACCGGGAAATGCCATAAGAAGAACATTTTATTATTGTACTAAACTATGCCACTTATACCTAAAGTGAAATACATGAGCTGCAATTTGTTTTATATGTTGTATTACATTGTCTTTGTTGCTTTGGTGGCTTGTTTTCCACCATTTCAGATCATGTTTAATAAAGTGCAACACATATCACTGACTATTTGTATTTGTGTCTTGTTTTTTCTTATGTTTTAATTTTTTTTTATTATATTGCTTTGTTATTTTGTTTTATTCCATATATTTTTATTTTCTGCAGAATCTAGGATAGAGTAGGCAGCTGCATTAGCCACCACACTAACCAGCAGTCCCCACACTTGCCTCTCTGGAGGGTAATGAAGGTCACCCGGTAGGTGATATAGAGGATTCAGTGTTAGCCTATGTTCTGCTTCTGTGTTGTTGGGGTGCAGCTCCTCACTGGAGACTTGTGAAGGTGGATGTTCTTCAGTTACCTGGCATGAGGTTCAGCAGCAAATGAGGCACAGAGTGGAACAATGGCTTGTTGCCTGCATTGACACCCTAAGGGGCCTCCTTATGTTACTGTTAGAGTCATATAGCAAGCTAGCCAACCGTGATCACAGAGCTGCCAGATGCAGAGCCCACTCATGATGTCAACCACAGAAATGGCCGACTTCTGAGTGAGTTCCTCTCTAGGTGCTGGCTTAACATTCTGTTGTCTTCTCACCATTTCCCTCATTATCAATGTTGTCCCCTCTTTTTTGTGTTTCATTGTCCATACCTTGTTTATAGTCCAATCCGCCCATCACCTGTGTACCACCTTAAGTCAGTCTGCATCTTTTATTTGTTGTCCCCTTATGCATTACTACCAGCCCTGATAGTCATTTATCTATGTTATATATTTTTTTGTCTGCTCTTTCTTCCTTTCTTCCCTTTACCCTCTTTCTTATCCATATTTCTTTCCCACCTCTACCCTTCTTCAGAAAATTAATAAATGGCAGCTGTTCCAAAACATAGCCCTTTTTCTCCAATCTCCACACCACTCTTCATTTCTCAGTGTCTTATTGCATGTTCCTTTGCTTACTCTTCCCCTTTCTTACTACCTTATCACACCATTTCTTTCCAATTTATATATAAATTGGCACTTTATTGTGGATTCTGGTATTAGCAAAGTTTTAGGTAATGACCCACAGTTTGTGTACAAGAGAAATTTAAATTTCAAGGAAAATATTGAAAGGACAACAGTCATATACCCTTGTAAAAAATAATAGATGCATGGTTAAGTGTGGTTCTTGCCAGCAATTCAAATACATATTTGAGGAATAGAGCCTGAAATTGGAGAGTTCCAATTATGAGTTCAAACTGGATTGTAGCTACGACTGTAATACCACAGGAGTAGTTTATATGGTCTTCTGTGATTTTAGCCATGGGTTCTATGTTGACAAGACTGAGCATGCCTTAAAAATGCATGTATAAATATATATATATATATATATATATATATATATATATATATATATATATATATATATATATAGACATACATATATGGGTTTACTATAGATGATAGAAATTCCAAAAAGCCGATTCCTTAAAAATGCATGTATATATATATATATATATATATATATATATATATATATGTATATCTATATATATATATATATATATATATATATATATATATATATATATATATATATATATACATATATATATATATATATATATATATATATATATATATATATATATATGCATATATGGGTTTACTATAGATGATAGAAATTCCAAAAAGCCGAATCCTATATGGCCAAGACCATATGATCGACTTTTGGAATTTCGATCATCGTTTAAAAAAAAAAACTTACCTACACATTGCCATGATGGGCTGCACCCCCCACTGCAATTTAAATATAGCAACTCTGAAATTGCTCTACAGTGTGGAAGATGGAAATCTTCCCATTCTGCACTATATGGAGATACCCGTTTTGCACGTTCGAAATTCCATATGTCGATCATATGGTCTCGGCCATATGAGATTCGGCTTTTTGGAATTTCGATAATGTGTAGGGGACCCATATATATATATATATATATGTATGGGTCTACTGTTTTTTGTCGAAGTTTCAGTACTTTGAACTTCACTTGTATGAACCCACTTGTTTGAAGTACTAAAAGTTCGAAAACTGACTACAGAGATCACAATACAGCACGGAATGGGAATATTCCCTTTTCCTCGCTGTAGTGCGATCTTGGAGTTGGTATATTTAAGTAGGGGGATGTGGGGGCACAGCCCCCACACATGGGGGTGCAGGGGGCCTTACCCCCCTGCAAAAGCATGTTTTTGTTATTTTTTTTTATTTGTGAGGCGATCAGGCATCAAGACTTCAGCAAAACTACACTTTTGTTGAAGTGCACTTTCGCTGAAGTGGGGTTTGAATTTTCGTTTTCAGTTAAGTGACAATTTGTTGTACAGTATTAGACCCATATGTTTGTGTGTGTGTGTGTGTGTGTGTGTGTGTGTGTGTGTGTGTGTGTGTGTGTGTGTGTGTGTGTGTGTGTGTGTGTATATATATATATATATATATATATATATATATATATATAAGCACTATTATTATATTAAGATTTGCAATGAAAATAATGCTCTTTTTAAGCATACACTACAGCATATGGAGAATAATAAGTTTTATTTGGTTCATAGTAAAGCGGTTCATGCCTAATTTGAGAAGGGGGCTTGGGAGCATAGATTACAATATCACAAATTACTTTGGCAACTTAGACTAGATGCAAGTTCCCACCCAGGATTGAATGATGTTGCATCATTAAGCAGTGTGTTAAAAATGAGCGCTGCTAAAGTTTGAAAGTTTTTAACATTTTCCTAGTTTTAGTTGTTTTTTATATTGTTGGATGTACATGCCCAATTCATTGAATAGTGATGCAATTTCTAAGTGTTTTAAAATTTTTTTTAATTGTATTATTACTGGATTATTTTGATCTGATAACTAAGTCATGTGATTTCCTGTTTGTTATGTTTTCAAAAGTGAAGAGAAGTGTTTTGAAATGAGTTCTGATGAAATCCCTGCAGTATATTGGATGAAAGCACTTTACTTCATCTAATAAATGGATACTGTGTGTATTTTGAACCTTTGTTGCCTATCAGTTGCCCTGCACATTTCCTGGTCGGGCTAGGGTTTTACTTTGGTTGAGCTTGGTTATATGATGATGTCCCCAGATCAAGTGATCACTCATACCATGGTTGGCTCACCTCATGGAGACTTCTGCTTTCACAACTGTGAGGCTTCATTGTATACCCCTATCCTCACCATGACCATGTTATGCATACCTAACCCCCATTGTGCCACATTACACAATCTTCACCGTGTTGTTTACCACATCACAGTCACTTCATGTGTCTTTGCAGGGTTATCAATATGATGCTGCATGCCAAAACCAAGGTACAGGATATTTCCAGGTACAGATCTGTGGATCAGTTTGTGTGTATATACCTTTAAGAAGCTATCCAAGGGCTTGAACTAGAATATAAATACTGACTACATGCAAGCCTGACTACCATTTTGTAGTTAGCTGTTGAGATGTAAGCATGTATATTTGTAAGCTCTGTTTGTTAATTAGTTAGTTCGTATTTAATAATGCTGCTATCCATCCTGATGTGTTTGTATATATTAAAGCATCTGAACAAAATCCCAAACCTTCTTGTTATATATATTACAGATGAACGAGCGGCATGGTGTCAGAAATGGAATGTTTAAAGCACATGGTACCAGAAGGACCATATCTAAAAGGGCCTAAAGTCAGAACCGACTTACTAAAGGGGCATGAAGTTTAAAAGAGTTGGTGAAAACAACTTAAGGCACTTACGCAGATGCTGGTGGAATATACAGCAGTGGACCATCCCAAAAATGTGCATACTTTGTAAAACAGGTCAGAAATGAATTTCAGGTATTAAAACTTGCTCAGGACTATTTATTGTTGTATAATATGAAACAGGACTTACAGAATGCTCTAAATAACATTTGCATAAACTGATATGTATGATATTGATAAAAATATTCAAATTACTAAGGAAAATGTTTGAAATCAAGTCTGTATTGCATAAAACAAATAAAATAAGGGGAAACAAAATTTTCACAAAGCATATGTATTTTCATATTAAGCAAAGATATTCGAGTTATCAAAAGTGTATGAAGTGTTTGCATGTTTGTGCAGTGTTACAGTAAAGCTATTTTGCAAGGTACAGCCATTACAGAGCATATTTCACAAAGTAAAGTATTTTGAAGAGTTTATTGTGCATTTCAATGCTGTTACAAGCTCACAGAACAGTTTATTCATACATAATTAAAAGGGCCATATTTTCAGTGTGTTTGTGCATACCTTGTGGGCATGGCAGATGGATTTTGAAAACCCACTGCACTTGTGTTTGACAGTAATATTGCTGAGAACTGAGAGTGTTTGAGCAAGAGTATGACATTTTTGTACTGGCTGCATTTTCTGATAAAGATGACCATACAAAAGCATTTATTCTACTTAATTTAACTGGGTCAGAAGCCATTGAAAGGGAACATTAATTTGTGTATGCACCTGCTATCTATGCTGGAAAGGGGAAAACCATCATATTGTTGCACTGGCTGAGTCAAGGAAGGACTCTGAGTGCTTAAAATGTAAATTTAGAGAAATGTGTAACCTCCCAGGCACATATTGCAATGGAAAGGCACTTATTTTACAAAAGGGATCAAAACCCTGGTGAAACATTTGCAGCATATATAACTGACCTGAAAAATAAGGCTATAACGTGCTGATTTGGTGACTTAAGGGACAAGTTGATGAAGGACAGACTTGTGTGTGTGGTATAAAAGATGAAGCTGTGAGAAAGATTTTGCTTTGTGGCAGTGATTTAACTTTGAACAAAGCCATTGAGATTTGTCAGATATAAAGCTCACAGAAAAGCACACAAATATACTTACAAATGAGACCAGCTCTAGACGGCACAGTGATAAAGCTCACATTGATATTATGCACCATGCAGTTAAGAGAAATAGGCCCAAGCACATGGCAGCTTTAACCCCTGCAGCACCTACTTGTAAACTTCATTACTTTCTAGCACATTCCAGACTTTGCCCAATCTCAGTGAAGCACAAAAGTGAGTCAGCAAATTCAAAGTATGGACCACAATCTAATTTCATTGCTAACTGTCATAACTGTGGTGGAATACATGAACCTAAAATGGAAAAATGTTTATCTTTTGGTCAACAATGCCACAGATGGAATAAGTGGAAAAATTTCAAATGATTCTGTAAATTAAAAGGCCCACATTCTTTTATTAAAAGGGAACATTTTAAGAAATGAGTTGATTACAAGCACTCAGGTCACTCCAAGGCAAGTACAAATATGACTCAGTCATTGTCCATGCTGGTGTGAATGACCTGAGACGTACCTCCCTGGACTACATGAAAAGAGACATAGAGGAGCTCTCTGAGCATGTAGTCCAGGCTGGTATGACCCTGACCTTGAGTAGCATCTTACCCTCACCAAGAATGATGCCACAATATGAAGACAAGATGATCAATTTCAACAATTGGCTTAAGTATTGGTGTCATTCAAAGGGGATCCAATGCCTGTCAGCTTGGGATGATATGCACGACAAGCCACGATGCTTTGCTAGGGATGGCTTGCACCTGTCACCCCTGGGCTTTCGGATATTGGCAAAGGCTCTTGCTACCCCCATAGTGCCTTTTTTAGGCAAGGCTCAAAAGACAAACCCACCTCCATAGGTATCACAAGGGATAAGAAACTAAGAGTAATGCTACTCAACGCCAGAAGTCTAAACCTCAAGATGCACGCATTCGAAACTCTCCTTAGCATGGAGAACATCGATATCTGTGCAGTAACAGAAACCTGGTTCAGGGCTCCCGAGAGCACCCCAGCACTAACAGGTTATACCTCATACCATGCTTTTCGACCCCAAAACGTGGACCGAACCACAAAAGGAGGGGGAGTATCGGTATTCATCAAAGATACCCACACCTCTAGGTTGGTGGCAAAGCACGAAGCATCAGAGACTATCCATGTGCAACTAGCAGTGGGTAAAACTGCCTTCCAGTTTATAGCCTGCTACAGACCACCCTCTCAAACCCAGGAACCCAACTCGGCCTTCCTGAGAACACTGGAAAATATGAAGGTCTCTCCGAACACCATTATATTGGGCGACTTCAACTACCCAACCATAGATTGGGAGCATTACTCTAGCTCCAACACCCTTGCCCAAAGGTTCCTAGAATTCATAAACTCAAATGCTATGGAACAACTTGTTACCACTCCCACAAGAGGGGAAAACATACTGGACCTGATCATCACCAACATGGGGACTCTATGCTCCAGACCAGAAGTGTATCCCTCACTGGTAAGATCAGACCATAAACTGATCTCACTGGATATTCACAGCCCGACCCCAGCCCCTGCCCAGAAAACCACAGTGAAAAACTTCTCTAAAGCAAATTTCACACTCCTCAAAACCGAGGTGGAATCCTTCAAAGCCCCCGGGCCTGTGGAAAATACGGCCCAGACCGCAGAATCCTTTATAAATGCATTCTATGAACACCTTCAGGAATGCATGGATCATGCAATCCCAAATAAAACCAAGACCCAATCCTCCAAAGGCAGACGACCTGTCTGGTGGACCCCAGCCATAAACAAACTATACAATAGAAGGAGGAAGCTACTACATGATAGAGCAAAATCCCTAAAGGGAAGGCATCTCTGATCAGTATTAGCAAAAAACTAAGGGCACTCATAAAATCGTCAAAGGCCAGCTTCGAGAGAAAAATTGCACAGGACACTAAAGATAATCACAAGGCTTTCTTTAGTTATGTTAGGAACCTGGGTGGGAATTCCCAGATATGCTCAGAATTAGTCCAAAATGACAATAAATACACTGATCCCACAGACATTGCCAACATCCTAGCTGACAGGTTCAGCGCAAACTTCTCCCTCCCCACCAAAAGGGCAAATATCTATCCCAGCAGAGTGCTGCCCCCCCAACATCTCAGATGCTCAGGTGGGAGCCGCCCTTTCCAAAGCAAAAAACACAGCATCAATGGGACCAGACGGTGTCCCAGGCTGTGTCCTACATGAACTCCAAGAAGAGCTAAACCCAAACATAAAACTACTGTTCAATCTCAGCCTTACTACAGGATATGTACCCAAAGAGTGGCGTACAGCAACAGTGGTCCCTCTCCACAAAGGTGGTGCCTCAACGGACCCTGGAAACTATCGCCCCATAAGCCTGACTAGCTTGGTCTGCAAAGCTATGGAAAGGATCATCATGGACCTCATAAATAAAGATATTGGGGACCTACAGATACTGGATCCTACCCAGTTTGGCTTTGTTAAGGGAAGATCCTGCCTCTTAAACCTGGTTGACTTCTTTGAAACAGTCACCAAGACCATTGACGAAGGGAAGGTGGTCCACACAGCCTATCTGGACCTCGCAAAAGCCTTCGATACAATACCCTACTCAGGCATTATAGATAAGCTCACCAGCTTAAATATAAACCCCTATGTCACTAGATGGGTTGCAAACTGGCTCAAGGACAGAACCCACATGGTTAGAATTGCTGGAGCCATGTCAGACTCCAAACCAGTTACAAGTGGCGTCCCACAAGGCTCAGTCCTGGGACCTCTCTTGTTTGGTATATATTTCTCGGAGGTACAGGCCAACACGGAAGGACTGTGGCTGACCAAGTTCGCAGATGACTGCAAACTGGGCACCATAATCGACTCTCCAGCCGACACAAGCATCCTCCAAAAGGGCCTCATAGAAACAGACAACTGGTGCCAGAGCCATGGCCTCAAGCTAAATGCCAAAAGTGTATAGTCATCCCTTTGGCAAAAACAAAGTGCCCACAAATTACCACATAGGTGGTAATCCATTAAGTACAGAAGAAGTCATTAGGGACCTGGGGACCCAAGTTGATAGCAATCTCTCATTTGACAACCATGTGGCCAAAGTGGTTAGAAAAACATTTTATATAGCCCACCTAATCATGAAGGGATTCACATCTAGATTAGGGGAGGTCATCGTGCCTCTTTACTCATCCCTCATCAGGCCCATAATCGAGTACAATGCCCCTTTTGGGATGTACCTTACCAAACAGCTGCAGCAACTGGAAAGACCCCAAAAGTACCTCACCAAGAGGATCAAAGGGCTCAAACAGTTGCCATATGCTGCCCGGTTAAAGAAACTCCAGCTCTACTCAGTGGCATACCGCCTGCTCAGAGGTGACCTGTGCCTGACGTATAAGGCCATGTCCAACCCAGAATTAAGGGACATGCTGCACCTCAAAAAATCCAAATCCCATCGAGCTACACGCTCGAGAGACTTGAACCTCAGCACTGAAATAAATAGGACATGCTGGAGGGACCGATTCATAACCCAGAGGCTCCCTTCACTATGGAATAAAATCCCAGTCCAGGTTAGGCAGAGTCCCTCATTGACTCTCTTCAAGAGGAATCTTGATGAGTGGATGGGAGATCATAGGTTTACCCCGGGTATCACTTCTGTGTCACTGTTAGACAGAGGCACAGTATACTAACCTCGTAAAAGGGCATAGCAAAATTAATTTAAAATGGGTGGCGAAAGCCAAACATACTCTGGCTAGGCTTATAAATGCCCTAGGGCAGATAGCCTAGTATGAACCTATGAACCTATGAACCTATGAATTAGTTATACTTTGACAAGCCTATTCTTTATTCTGATGGGGTGTCAGCGCTTCATGAAATGGCCAACACAGTAGATTTAAGGGCAAAGAATGAAGTATTTTGTACTGTTCAGATAAATGCCAAACACACAGAGCTCAAAGCTGACACAAGTTCTAAATGCAATGTTATGTCTGCAGAAATGTTTGCTACACTGTGTAAAGGTGAAATGCTTGATTTGGCAAGGTCTGCAAGACTGCAAAACTTGTTGCTTATGGAGGTGAAGAAATTCAGACCGAAGGCTCAGTAGTGCTTTCATGTTACTCCCAGTAGAGTGGAAGAAGCTATAGCTTGTTACTTTATGTGGTCAAGATGCATGTTCAGTCATTATTAGGGCTTAGAGACTGAAATGGGACTGATTTCATTTAATAAGGAAGTCTACCATGTTTGCTTAAAAGACCACTACTCTATTTTTCCCCAGCACATTTTTTCTACCTATGCTGATCTTTTCCAAGACAAACTAGGTAAACTTCCAGTTGTGTACTCCATGAAGTTAGTTAAACCCAGAGGTCAGTCCAGTTATCAGGCCAGCACATAAATATCCAATAGCCATGCAGGGCTGAGTCAAAGCCAAGTTAGACAAAATGGTATGACAAGGTGTAATTTGTCTAGTGGAAACTCCAACTGAATGGGCATCTCCCATGGTATGACAAGGTGTAATTTGTCCAGTGGAAACTACAACTGAATGGGCATCTTCCATGGTAGTAGCTCATGAGAAAAGTCAGATGACATCAGAATATGTATTGATTCAAGAGATTTGAACAAAGCACTAAAAAGACCTAATCATTCAATGTGCACAATCGAAGAAGACACAGGCTTAATGCCAAATGCCATTATTTTTTCTGCCTTACATGTGAAGAGTTCATTTTGGCAAATTCAGCTTGATAAAAAAATCCTCTTTGCTCATTAGTTTTAGTACTGCATTTGGCAGGTACAGATTTTTAAGAATGCCATTTGGGATACATTCTGCAACTGAAGTCTTTGAGCTTGCAATGGAGCAAATATTTTCTTGGTATCCTCGTGCTGTTACAGTAGAAAACATACTAGTAGGAGGTCAAGATGAAGCAGAACATGACAGGAACCTCGGAAATGTTCTAGAAAGGGCATGTCAAGTTAATCTTAAGCTCAATGCACAGAAATGCAAATTTAGGCACAAGAAGTTCCTTATGTTGGTCACTAATTCACGAGTACAGGCCTATGACCAGACCCTTCAAAACAAACAGCCATTCTTCAGATGACAGCTCCAGACAATGTTCAAGCCCTGCAATGTTTTATTGACATGGCCAACTACCTAGGCAAGTTCATTCCAGACTTGAGCCAACTCTCATCACCACTCAGAGAGCTGACACATAACGATGTATCCTGGTCTTGGTTAGAGCAACACCAAAGAGCATCTGGTGTCTTAAAACAGACAATTGCTAGTCCCCCAAAGCTCAGATACTATGATGTTCACAAACTAGTTACACTTTTCTGTGATGCTTCAAAATTTGGTCTTGGTGCAGTCATTCTACAAGAGGTTCAACCTGTTGCCTATGTATCGAGAACTCTTACCCAAACTAAGCAGCAGTATGCCCAGATTGAGAAAGAGCTTTTGGGAATTGTGTTTGTATGTTCGAGGTTCCATAATTATGTTTATGGTAGACCTATCCAGATGAAAACAGACCACCTACCATTACTGACTATTATGAGAAAGCCAATACAATCAGCTCCAGCCAGACTGCAATCTATCATGCTGAGATTGCAAAAGTACATTTCAATCTTGTCTATAACAAAGGAAAACTTCTTTATCTTGCTGTTACATTATCCAGATCACCCAGGAATACCACTGAACAGAATGACAATCAAAGTCCTCAATCAATTGATGATTTTGAAGTTATGGAAGCTAAGAGAACACACAGCCACAGATCCAGTTTTACAAAGGCTCAACCACTTTATCAGTCAAGGATGGCCATCAAAGCAATCTAGTTAACCTCAAGAAGTGCAACTTTATTTTCCATACAGAGATGAGATTTTGGCTGACAAAGATATCATTATGAATAGTCTGAAAGTAATTGTTCCAAAGTCCTTGCAACCTGAGTACATTGCTATCTTGCATTGTAGTCACCTAGGAACCAAATCTACCAAAAGAAGGGTGAAAGAACTAGTATTTTGACCTTCTATGTCACAAGACATTGAGATATCACTTTCTTCTTGTTCAGCATGTAATAGTACAGAGCCTCATCAAAAGAAAGAACCACTTCAGCTTAACCAAATTGCGGAACTACCTTGGTCAATAGTAGCCACTGATATCTTCGAGTGGAATGGTCAACATTATTTGGTGTTAGTAGACTTTTACTTCAATTGGTTTGAGATTCATTTACTTCCTAACCTAGCATCTAGTACTGTCATTACTAAGATAAAGAGTCATTTTGCTGTTCATGGAATTCCACACAAAGTTATTTCTGACAATGGCATGCAGTTTACAAGCCAACAGTTCAAAAGATTTGCTGAAGAGTGAGACTTTATTCATTCATGTCAGAAGTAGTCCAGAGTACTCACAGTCAAATGGCTTGGCAGAACGTGCAGCTCAAAGTGAAAAACATTTACGTGAGAAGTCTAAATGAGACAATAGCGATGTCTTCTTGAATCTCTTGAATCTCAGAAATGTTCTTCATGATAAATATCTTGGTTCACCAGTTCAGAGACTTCTGTTGAGATAAACCAGAACCATATTACCAATCAGTAGTCAATTGTTGGTTCCATGTGTCAGGAACAACAGATCAGTGAAAGCAATCTGTTGAAGAAGCTCCTATCCCAGAAGTCTTACTAGATAAGACCAGTAAACTGCTCAATCCATTATGAAAGGGAGAAGTGGTAAAGATGCAGACATCCAGAGGGTATGATCGGATTGGTGTCATGAAGAATATTTGTGCACAGCCGAGATTGTACATTATAGAATCAGAAGGAGCAACTTTTAGGCAGAATCGGAAACATTGGAGACCGGTATCTGAGCCTATACCACAGCAGATAGCCTGGGAGAGAGAGAGACTCTATCTCAGAGTGAGTTGTCCAGTGTTCCAATTCCAGAGGAAGTTCCAGAGGACATTTCTGTTCGTATCACAAATCCAGAAGCTCCTGATATGAGTTGTGCACTGCAGACTGTCCCTGTTGCTAAATCTAGTCCCAACTGTTATGTCATGAGATATGGTCAAATGTCTAAACCCTGTAGCAGATACCAAGCAACTTGGACATGAACATTGTATTTTGTTTCTAATGTGCATAGTAATGCATGCCTAGCTGTGATATTCTTTTGCATGAAGGGCAATCATTTTAAGATGGAGGATATAGATCAATATTTGTGTATATACCTTTAAGAAGCTATCCAAGGGCTCACACTAGAGTATAAATACTAAGCACCTGCGAGCCTGACTGCCATTTTGCAGTTAGCTGTTGAGATGTAAGCATGTATGTTTTTGTAAGCCCTGTTTGTTAACTAGTTTGTTTGCATTTAATGATGCTGTTATCCATCCTGATGTGTTTGTATATATTAAAGCATCTGAATGAAACCCCAAGCCTTCTTATTATATGTATTAGAGATGAACAAGTAATAAGGTCCATCACAAGAGCTGGACTACCAGTATAAAGACATCTCACAAAGGTGGAGCTAACCTTGTCCTAGGCAGTTGAGATAACCCACATGCTAATGTGGCCTAGATGTTGGAGACAAGCTGGTGACAATTGCCCAGGCCTGTAGCGGATGCACCAGGTAAGTACCAGCATGTTTAGTTACTGCTATGTCATGACCCACTAGTGTTAATGAGTTGGGCAGCCAAGAGTAGATACATACATATTTGTTTTTCAGGTAATTCATGGCTGTAACTCAAGTTATGCATTTGTCCACAAGCTATGCAAATAATCAACATGTAGCAAGCTGTATGTATGCCACATGGTGGTAGGACTTAATTCATGTCAATCAGCTGAATGCCCTTCAGCAAATGCCTGCAATGCAAAGATAAATCATACCACTTACAGTGATCTTCAGATCAAAGTTATTTTGCAGAGGGAAAAATACCCTGCTTCCTCATTTGGGTGACCCCCCACACACCCTCCAGGCTCAAATATACTAACTCCTAGGTCATGCAACAGTGGAAGAAAGTGAATACTCACACAAACCCAAAATTGCTTTAGTGATTTGCATTCACATTAATGGCAGTCACTGAAACATTACTTGACCATTTGACACATTCCTGTAGGGTTGACACATTTTACAGCTTTGCCACAGGTATGTTACCTTTATGTTTTTTTTAGGTTCCTCCAGGGAAGGGTTTAGAACAACAGGTCAGTATATACCAGATATCAGCAGGCCATCTGCAGATGATGATGAAGGTACCATAAACAAAAAACAGACTGAAGACACAGTGACACTGTGATCAATGTTATCGTTGGAAGTATGCACTTATTATCCACAAACGAGATAATGATGGAGGAGCAAGATGAACACCTGTGTTTACTGCTGAACAGCTGGCCCATGCATACCTCTCTAACTCTTAGCACAAGAGATCTGGGCACAGTCAAAAGTAATAGGGCGAACAAAAGCCCAAAAATAAGGACAAATTTTAAATATTGCTCTTATAAACTTAGAAAGTTGATAAAATAAAAGGTTTTGTGTTGCCATGCATTTTTCTGAAGGATACAAAGTCTGAAACTGAAATGTCTGTCGTTATGTAGTAAATTCAATCCTCACTGATTTGCCAGAAAACCACAAACTTTATGAAGAGCAAACCAAAAATATGAGGCAAAAATCTGGACATTCTGTAAAGGTCTGGACAGTTGAGAGCTATGGGCCCATGTTAGCCTGACCCAAGCTTCACATAAGTCACATCCACTGATGCCAACAGTGAGCTGCACTGCCTTTGAGGTGGCAGTACCCATCATAGAAGATGTGCATGCATGTGGCCATCACTACCATGACTTCTGGATATTGACTCATGTGGGTGTCAGCCTTTGCATAAGTCTGCAGTTATATGGATCAATGATCCAGGCACAGACAGCCACCACATACACCATGTCAAAGATGTTGATTGCACTATGTGATCTGTGTGAGAAACTGCAAATGCTATAGGAGCTGAAGGACATCCTGCAAAGCATGCCGTGAAATGGCATTTAAGGATCTGGAGCAGACATGCCTACTGAAGTCAGGGGTGGCCATGTTGGCTTTTATTGGTACATCTATGAGGATATTGTTAAATTTCCACCATGGCCATGCTATGTACTGGATGTATGATGTATGATGTATGGTCACAAGCTAGACATATGCAGATGGAACATACTGTTCCATAATTTGCATCACCGTCACTTCTGCTCATGGCTGTCTCTGTCCATATATGTAGATACACCATTTGTTATGGCAGATGCTCCTCTAGTTCCACAGTGGGGATTTCTACTGGGTCAGAAACTCTCGATCTCACAGGATGACATCATCCAATCCTTTGTTGGTCTACTGAGTGCTATACCTAGTCATGGGTATTCATTGGATTATTGATGCCAACCATCTACCACCTTCCCACCTTGGGTTGCCACAGTGGGGTTCTTGTAGATGCTCCCAAAGTGTGTTCCCATTCGTACGTTCATAGGTAAGTATAAAGCAAGCTGCCTTTGCACGCCTTTTTAAACCTAGCCAGTTTCCATTTTGGTGCTTGAATTAACCTAGCCCATTTCTTCTTAGATAGACCTTACCCATCCACTGTTTGATAATACTATATTACACTTAATGAGAATAACTGGAATCATAAAACAGATAATCTGGGGAGACTCATACATGGGAAAAAGCATTTAGGAGCTGCCTCTGTCCATTAGTAGTACAGGGATTGTTGTGGAATACATTTTCTGTTTCTCATCCATAGATACAAGTTGTGCTTGAATATGGGCAGGGTTGAGATTTGTTTTATGTATATGGGAAGTCTGTTTGAGAGCATCGGTATCCTTTGTAAGATATACTTGTCTCTCCAAACCACTGGATGCGTTAGCCATGTAAACAGACATTTATGTAGATTCCATAAAACATACATACAGTAGATAGCATGTAAAGTCATTATTATTTGTAACATTGCAGTGAGATATATATGCCACATGTCTTTGATGATATCCATCATGTCACATAGACACATTGTCCTGGCCAGTGTCTTTGTATTTTGTACCATATCAACCATCTGTATTATCCAGCACCCCATCCAGCGATCATGATGGTGTTCAAGATGTGTCTCAGCATGGCAGTATGGCCCCTGGCACAGAGGACCTTGAGTTGTTTGGGCAGTCCATTCTTGAGGTTGACAGTAATGTTGCAACAGATGTAGCTTGAGATGTGGAGGTCCACTTATCTAGCCATTCAGAGGATGCTGCCACAGTGGGTGTCAAACAGGGTGAGACCATTGACCAACATACCACAAGTAGAGAGTACTGCTGCTGGCAGTTCCACATAACAACTAGGAACAGGGCATCATAGTAGACATAGCTGAGAAGATGTTGTGCATGGACAGGTGTCAGAAGGTGTCCATCTCCTGGTCACAGCAACAGCAGCATTCAGACTATAAAGGAAAACTATGAAATGCACTGTCATCCGTGGCTTAAGTGCTATAGGTGTCAGTGATGCACGATGACAGTGGCTATGTGAAATTATATATTTAAATATTGTAAAACGTGCATAACTTCAAAGGACATAGTTATGGCTATTAATTAATTATTGGATAAAATAACAACATGGGTATCAAACTAGTAGTCAAAAGGACAGTGAGTACAAAGTCCACTGAATTATCCCCATGATCTAATTCATATCACAACTAAAATGTGTTTATAGCAAAATGTATATGATATATATGGATCAAGTAAATATCTCTAAAATCTGCAGAAATGATAAGGAATATGTAGAATATTGGTACTTACTGTAGTGATTAATGGGCTACCTCCGCACCTCATCAACCCTCCTTCAAAGTTCAGCTGTGTCCCTCTGATGCAGGTCATCATAGCAGTGATGAACCTGCACTCCAGTGTGGAAGATCCCCATCCTCCATCAGTGCTCTCTTGCGATCTGGGTCCACATGTTAATTATAGCAAGTTTCTTGGGCCTGACTCTCATCCTCTGCTCCAGTCCCACACATCAATCATAACAAAATTCCTGGGCCTGACTCTTATCCTCTGCTCCAGTCCAGCATAGACCATCAACATCTTTGTCATCTCCTACTTAGTCCAGTTGGGTGCACGTAGACGTTGCAGCTGCCTCAAAGTCTCCATCATGATTTGCAATTCTTTTAAAAATGAAAAACAGAAACACAGAGAAATGCTCACTGAGGTACTACTCATTTCCCAGTTAGCAATGGTCTGATCAGTAAATATATCAAAATCAGTATTTGAAAGTGGTGTTGATATCATGTTCTAAGGTTATTGGAAGATTATAGGCACATGTCACACATGGAACCATTTATCAATAGCTATTGGGTGTTTACGTGAGACACCTGTTTTTTCAGTGCATAATGGCATTTTACACAGATGTGCATGAATGGGATTCAAAAAACTTAAATTTTAATTAACCTCATTAATTATGTATGGGCCAAATGGTACTTAAAGCTATGTGCACACAAGGTGCACTTTGATTCTGTGAGTCTGAGTGAGAGGTACATTGGCAACTAGTGGAATTTCTGTAGTAGTAATTAGTACATCTGATAAAAGTTAATCAATTCAAAAGGTACACATTTAAAGTCATATTTAATCAAAATGTTAAGTTTTTCAAAAGTTGTCATAAGTTCCTAGAATGATGTTGTCTTGAAATGTATGCATTCAAGTGTTCTAAATTGCTTACTTCAGTCTCATATGCAGTTGTATAGACAGACTCCCAATACAAATGCTAATAATATATGTCAGAGAATTTACGGATCATCCACAATTCTTACTGGCAATTCCTTTCACTCTGTGGTCTAACTACAGAAACCTGCAGATTACAACAGTATCTGTATTTAGTATGTGATGTTGATGTTACATATATTTATTAAATCATGACTCCTAAAACAGTATTATACCATATTCTTATACTGTTACAGATATTTCTTCAGTGATGCTTCATAACAAAGGTGTTATTAGTACTGTGTCAACTTACTGCCGATCTGTACTACCTACGGATCCAAAGGTATTCTGTCTCTTTCCGTAGGTTGTTTAATTCTTAAGTGATTTAGTACTGTAATGTGAAATACAAGCAAATTGTGGTGGCATGATGCTGTTGTCTTTGGAACTGTATTCAGCATACATGTAATGTCAGAGTTTCTAATCCCAGTCACAAAGTGTACAGATACTGCAAGTAATGTTGTTTTTACAGACATTGTATGATGCCATTGCTGACAATTTTCACATGTCATGTCAGTATTATTCACAGATAGTGTTATGCAGATGTTTGTATCACCCAGGAATGCATACTGTTTATTTTGACATGTGCTGCTTATTTACTCAGATGCACAAATGTCCTCATCCATGAGCCTTGTCACGTGCATATCAATGTTTTCCAGGTGACCCACCATCCTAGGGGTGACAACGTTTCTCCCCAGGAAAATTACATCATCACTGATGCTTGGTGCCAACATAGATGGAGACTCCTAGGCCATTCAGGGGAGACTGTGCATAGAAATGTAATATGAATGGTCCTGGACCTCACCAGCATGATTAATGCTGCTGGAGACCACAACTTATCCCATGAGGCCTGTAGATGTTGTTGCTCAGACATAGTTCTTCATGCAGCCAACAGCGTCACATGCTATAAGAGGTCAAGAAAAGCCACCAGTGGTGGACCACCACTGACCCCTGAGATGGCATCACCATTTTATTTGGCCTCATTGCATATAGCAAGAGGGGAGCAATGAATCCCTGCTGGTGGGATTGAAGTGGATGTTCCAGAGCAGACATGTATGTATGCATGTTCAGTACAGGGATGAGTATCACTGCATATTGCTTAAGCATGCACATTATATTCCTGTGTTTGATTTACAGCAGCAGAGTTGAGCCATGAACATATTTCTACACAGGGTGAGGAAGATGAACATACGTATAATTACATGTATTGATAGATATGAGTTATAGACAGAGCAGTGCAAACCACAGCTGTAATGTTTATTACATTAATATTCACAGGTCCATCTACTTCAAGCATACAGCAGGGAACAGGAGGTGACTGTCTTTATACTGTTGCTGCGCATACTACCTTGTTAGTGCCCACACTTCATGTAATGTTACTGCTGTTTACTGTTACATTGTTGTTTCCATAACCTTGAACACTACAGGTACATCCAGTGGAAGGGCAAGCGATGCATTATCAAGTGAAGAAAGACCAGGTATGTTAAAGTGACATTGTCAGAGCTTTCAACAATGTTTAACACACTTGATGACTGACATCTTTGTCAAAATTTGTCAATACAGGCCCTTCTGGTGTGCAGTTGCAATGTAAACCACTTCAGTATTTGAAGCTCATATTACTGTGCAGAATTACATCACTTATAGTCAGGGGTGTAGCTAGGATTTTCAAATTTGTACTGACAGCTCTCAAACTGCTACCCCCCTCCCCAGCCAAGCTACGGCCATTCTCGTAATTCACGGTTTGCTCTTTTAGTGTCGATGAAGAGGCATTCGCTGTAATGCCTCTTCAGTAATATAATATAAATTCACTCAAACTCGGTTCCTTGAATTGAAAATTAACCTGAAATGTCAGTTCTTTGAAAAATGCAGCATGGTAGTTGGGGTAGAGACTTTATGCTTTTGTTTTCTGTAACTAAGGTACAGGTTTTGAGCTTGAGTAAATTACTAACCACCTGCTACCACTAACTAGGATATTTCATTCACACACACACCCCTACCTACCTCTTAGTGCAAGAAATATGGACAAAGCCTAAAATAAACAGGGACAGATATTAAATAATGTTCTCGTGAACTTAGAAAGTTGCTAGAATAACAGAATTTGTGCTAGTATGAATTTTTCTAAAGGACATGAAGTCTGAAGCTCAAATGTCTGTCATTATTTAGCAACTTCAGCCTTCAATGATTTTCTAGAAAATCACAAAATTTATGAGGAACAGACACAAAATATGGGGCAAAACTCTGGACATTCTGCAAAATTTGGACAGTTAAGAGGTATGCTACCTACCCCCCCAACACACACACACACACACAACCTCTCAACCTCTTACAACAACAAACTCATAAATAAAACTGAGGCAAAGGCTCAGAAATAAGGACATTTTTTTTAAATATTGCTCTTATAAACTTAGAAAGATAATAGAATAGTAGTAGGTCTTGCATCAGTACGAATTTTCTGAAAGGTATGAAATCTGAAACTGAAATGTCTGCATTATTTTCTAACTTCAGTCTTTAACAATTTGCCACTAATTTGCCAGAAAACTGCAATTTTATGAAAAAGAAAAACGGACCAAAAATGTGATGCAAAAATATAAAATTGCCACACAATACAGCTGGGAACCTGTCAAAGGAGGGACACCATTTTAATATGAGCACAGTTAACTTAGAGCAGCTGACAAAATTAGAGAATCTACATGCATTTCTGAAATAAAAGTAATGTATAACTCTGATCATTACAGTTATTTATAAAAGTAAAGTAAACCCTCTATGTTTTCTTCCAAAATTGCTATTTTGTGGAGGGATCATTAGGGGAAGAGCAACATTTTGAGCTAAAATCAGGGACAGTTGAGGTTTGGCTATGCCTAATTCTATAAAGCAATTTGCATGTACCTCTCAACCTGTTAATGCAATAAATCTGGACAAGGCCAAATATATTGAGGGAACATATAAACAGTACTAAAAATTGCTCTTGTATAAACTGGGACAGTTGATAGAACAGGTCTTATTTTAGCATGCATTTTTCTGAAGGTTATAAAGTCTGAAACTAGTGTGTCATTTAGTGACTTAATTCCTAAATCATTTGCCAGAAAACCACAAATTGAGGAACAAACCAAAAATAAGAAGCAAAAAATCTATTCATTCTTTGAAAATCTGGACAGTTGGGAAGTATAGTTCAGCTGGGGCTGTCTAAGTTTGCCGCCCTTCCCCCTCACAAAACCAGGGTCGAATGGAGCCTCCCCCTGCAGCCATTCCAATGATCCATTACTTTGCTATTTCACTCCATTTACCATAAACACTAATGTGCATACTGATTTACTTCTATGATGATTTGAACTTCATTTGAAAGATTTATTTTGCATTTTACAGCACAAACACTAAGACATCTGCTAAACAAACTTGGCATTAAAACTTCTCTGCCATTGAAACTCGCATTCATTGAAACAACATTAAAACCCACATTCAAAGAAAAATACATTTTACCCGTGGCAGATAAAAATTAATTCTGGGCTGCTTTTAAATCATAGGCCCCTTGCATATGAAACATACATGTGCTCTTTGATACACCTTCCTATTGCTTTGAACATTTTTCCAGTAAACAATGAAACAAAACTGCCCAATTCAGAGCATTTCCATCATAAAAGTCTAGTCAAACTTCTACAGTCCACCATTATCAGTAAATAATATGCACAATCTCTGAAGTTGTAAAAAAAGTCATCTAAATAATTCCACATTAAATAAATCTAACTAATGAAGAGGTTGCTGCTAGCAATCATCTTTATATTTCATGACTTCACCGAAAAATAGTGTCTGATGCCCCTGAGGAATAAATTGCCTAAATTACATTAATAATAAGCTAGTAATATTGCAATAGGAAATGGATGGCAAACTGATAACAGGCTCATAGTTAGTGTCTTAACTTTCAGTACAGCAGCATTCACCCCTTATGGGAGTAGAACCAACAACCTTCTGCATTAAAAGCAAGTACATAGCATTTTGTGCTACTAGCAATGCGAGCTGACTTAGCATAATCAGCACTAAACTTCTCTTCCCCTGCAGCTCTCAGTTCCTTGTAAAATCTACGCAATACTCAACTACTTCTCAACTTCGCAGCACAAGAAGTCTGGAAAAAGCCAAATTTATTGGGGTGGGTCAAAAGGGCAAAAAACAGGAACACATTAAACATTGCTTGTATAATCTTGGAAAGCTGCTAGAATAAAATGCTGTGTTACCATCATACATTTTACTGCCAAGGTCACTGTGCAAAATAGTCAGAACAACATACCACTATGCCAAATCACCTGCTTTGTGAAAGAGTGGAAGACTGAAACTTAAATGGCTATCATTTAATGAATTCAGTTCTCACCATAGCTGTCAACCTCTTAGCACAAAACACCTGGACAAACCCAGTAATGAGGGAATACAGCCCTCAAACATATTCAGTGAATTCAGTTCTTGCCATAGCTGTTAACCTTAGCACAAAAAACCTGGACAAAGCCAACAACAAGGTATTACAGTCCCAAAAATAAGGACAAATTTCAAATAGTCATAAACTTACAAAAATTGCTATAAAAAAGGTTGTGTTAGTATATATTTATTGCTAGAATAAAAAGTTGTTTTACTATGTCACAAACACAGGGATAAGATGCAGACTCCACACAGAAGGCACCCCAGCCAATAATCAAACCAGAAAACCTACAGCTGTGAGGCAACAATACTGCCACTGCACCATCAAATATGTAAGGAAGTAAACATTCAGAAACCTGAAGTCTGAAATTTAAATGCCTGTCAATTTGTTAATCAGGACAGTCTGACTTGGAACAAAAAAAAAACACAATTCTCAGCAGAGGCCCAGGAAAAATAATGCAGACATGTCTTTGTAACATGGGAGGACACAAAAGCAAACCCACACAAACACAGGGAGAAGATACAGACCCCCCCCACAAAGAAGGCACCCCAGCCAACAAAAGCAAACCCACACAAACACAGGGAGAAGATACAGACCCCCCCCACAAAGAAGGCACCCCAGCCAAGAACCAAACCCAAGAACCTACAGCTGTGAGGCATCAATGCTACGTTGCTACCACTGCACCATCAAATATCAAGCATTGCAATATTTAAAAACCACAGATACGATACAGATATTGATCATATCAAATATGAGGCAAAAATCTGCATTTTTTTTTACAAATGGTGGTGGGTAGGGAATTCAGGTCTTTAACACCTGCATACATGGTACAGGGTTCAAGCCTGAGGTATTCCCTACCACACCACCATGAGTAATCACCAGTACATCCCACCTGGGGCATTTTCGCACACATACTATTTGCAAGTAATAAACAGTATACACTTGTCCAACTTGCAGGAAACTCTTACAACCCAAAGTGGATGGATGGGTAATCTAAGCCCAAAAGAACTGTGAGATGGTATATAGGACCCATTAAGGAGGATCCCCTTGTAGATCACCTGACAGAATAAGGATGTGCCAATTATTTGTTAGTTTTAGAGTCCCTTTGATGGTTATACAATTAGAGTGAATGCCAACCAGTAGATCCACAATGATGGAAGGAACCGATAAAGAGCAGAAAGACCAAAGTATCAAAAGGCTGAGCAATGAAGTACAGCGGTATCAAAGGAGGCCCTATTTCCTTGATACAAGGCCAAGACAATCAAGTTTGTTAAAGGTGTGAAGAAGAGGCCTCATGTTGACTCCCCAAATGTAATTACAGTGAGTACCAATAGCGCAAACACCATCACTCACACTGATCACTTCCAGTGATATGCAAAGATAGAATGTTTTTGAAAGGAGGTACATCCCCTGCACCTAGCATAAGGGTAGATACTTATACATACTAACCTCCATGTTCATACTACACTGAGGACAAGAGCAACATCAATCCGAGCTGAAGGTGGTTTTCAGTGAGATTCACTCCCACAACTGGCAGTCATACCCATCAGGTTCCTGAATATGGACCAAGCGTCTACAGTAATAACACCCCTGCACACACACACACACACACACACACACACACACACACACACACACACACACACACACACACACACACACACACACACACTCACTCTCTATTACTCACCAACCCTCGGTTCGCAAGACCCTTGAGATCAACCACACACACGCACACACACTCACTCTCTATTACTCACCAACCCTCGGTTCACAAGACCCTTGAGACCAACACAACGCTTGAATCGAATCCTCCCGCTTTGAATAACGCTTCCCTCGTCGTACATCCTCCCGCTTCAACATAATGCTTGAATCCTCCTGCTTCCCTCGAAAATCCTCCTGCATTCAACATAACGCTTGAATGAATCCTCCTGCTTATAACGCTTCCCGCTCGAAAAGCACTGGCCGGAAATACATGTGCGTGCGAGCTCCAGGCTGCCCTGCTGATGTCATCGTGCTGTAAAGCACGAAAAACAAGAAAATTTAAAACACTAACGCTACCCCCCTTCTTAATAAGTTGTACTGAAATCAGTACAGTGCGTATGCCTCCCGACGTCACTGCTTATGGTCATCTGACTTCTAGTTTCCATGCAAACCCACATTGCTGGAAGCTGGCAGGATTTAGCACCTACCTGTAAAAATACACACACAAGGGCTTTTGCTCAGATCTGTGGCAGGTGCTGGAAGTCAGGTGCTGGAAGTCATAAAACAATCTCATGCCTCCCTGCTTCCAGAGTAGTAATTAGTTCACCCCGAAGACAATGCAGAAAGCTTTAAAGTACAGATTTTGTGTCTCTGGCTGCATTGAAATCAGTGAGATAGCATCTTTATGGCCTAGCCGATAAAGCAATTTAATTTTAGATATATTTTAAAGTTTCTGGATTGAGGTTAACCTTCCAGTTTCCTCTTTTAAAACAGTTACAATAGTGCATGTACATTTCTGTTCTCTCCAGTAGGGCACACTGTGCATACATTTCAAACACAAGCACTTTACAAACACCTTTTCAGCACAAAGAACTTTACAAATAAGTTTTATGTACACATGGCATATAGTTCTAATACATTTGTAACACCTGCATATTGTATATGATATTCAAAAATGACATATAATTATTTACAAAATTCAAGCTAACTGTGCTGGCAGTACCTCCTATTGTCACAGTCAGCTAAAGGATTAACAGCAAGGACAGGTTTGAAACATCCTGACAGGTACCACTGACTAACTCCTGCTGTGGAAAGGTTTTGGGTTGTACTTTGGATCCTACAGTGGGAAAGGAAAGAGAAAGACTATACAGTCATATATTTAGAAAAAGAATACTCACAGCATCACATATACAATGCAGTAATATGGGCTGCAAATAGCCATGTGATAGACATTGCAACGGTAAACCAGATGGGTCCATACTGACAAAAATGTCAGGTATCATGTGTGCTACACATTGTTGAAAACTCTCGCAATTTTGCAGTAACATACCTGCTCTGTCTGCACTTTAAAATGCATGGCTTGCCCCTCCACTGGATGTACCTATAGTGTACAATGGTAGGGAAACAACAATATAACAGTAAACAGCAGTGCCATGAAATGAGGTGGAGGCACTAATAAGAGAGTGTTCCCAGTAACAGCATAGAGACACTCACCTGCCCGTCCCTGGTTTAGTCCTGAAGTAGATGGACCTGTGAATATTAATACAGACAACATTACAAATGTTTGGACAGCTCTGTCTGTAACTCAGTTGTATCAATATATGTCATAAGATTTACATTAACCATCCTCACCCTGTGTAGGTGTGGGCGCACAGCTCAAATCTGCTGCTTTAAATAAAAAACAGCAATATATGAATATGCATGCTACAGCAATATGCATTGATTGTCACAATACACAGTCTGTAATGGAAACAAAGACATAAATGTTCATCCCACCACCAGAGATGCATCACTCCCTTCTTGCTGTATGCAGTAAGGCCAGAAATATTGTGATGTCATCAGGGAGTCAGTGGTGGTCAAAGGATCAAGTCCAAGCAGCATTGTTTACAGACTTCACGGGATTAGTTGTGGCCTCCAACTGCATTGATAATGTTGGTGAGGTCTTTCCAGATTTAATTTCTCCGAACAGTATGATTAGAATGGCCTAGGATTCTCCTTCCATGTTGGCAGAGACTATCAATTATGATGTCATTTTCCTGGGGGGAGAAGTTGTCATCCCTATGATGGTGCGCCATCTTAATACTAACTGTTAACCCTAACAACACCCCTGTTCCTGCCCCTAATCTGACAACTTACTTTAGAAAAAATCTTTCCATAACACTAATTACCTAAATGTAGTATAGTCAAGTTTCACTGTTTTATGGTATAGCTACATTTTGCACATTCTTTGAGATCTTCCTGTTGAATAGATCCTGGTAAAAGTTTTGCTCTACTGCTTTACTTTGTGCTTTATTTTGAAATCTATGCCAACAATGTATTCCTGGTATTTGGGAAAGAAAAACAGTAATTATTTGTGCACCAGTAATTGGAGCTAAACCATTGATAGCCAGATACAGTTAAATGATACTCTGTGGTCTGTTACATTTTGGTACTTTACGTATACGTATTCATTTCATGCACACTGAGACACATAAGTATGATATAAGATATCATCAAATTATTTTCCCTGAATAATGATTTTGCACTTAGTGTTAGATATGGTTGTCATGTTAATGTAGTTCAATAAAATGCATATATCTGTATGACTAAATGTGTGGTAGATATGTCTGTGGTTTAAGGTTGAACTGTCTGTTCTAAATTATCAACACATCATTTGTCTTACTGTTCCAGTTCTTGAATATTATTTATCCTTAAGTGGAATATCATATTTTTTTTTATATTTTGGCTAGGTATGTGGTCTTATGTTGCTGAACAAATGAGCATTTGTAATTTGTAGCATACACTGACCTGCACAGATAATTTAATTAACCCAATGGCATCAAAACAAGAAAATGTAGACTGAACTGAATGGCATATTTTATGCATGACATTTCTTACATAGGCATTTGTAACTGCAAGTTTGCTATTGCTTCATTGAGGGTAGAGATCAATTGTTTAATTTGATGACATTAACTATTTAAATGCATTGTAGAATTCTGAAGCCTTGCATATCGTATAGGTCTTCAAAATTACAAATGTCATAAAACAAAGGGGAAAAGGTCACTAAGACAAAACACTTAGCAAAAAACTTCAAAAACGAACTAGCAAAGCAAGAGTCTTAAGTGTGTAATACCTTAAACTTCATATAGCAGAGACTCATGGGTTATATGTTAATGTCCCGTTAAGGTTATTTCAAAGTTTCAACTATATGGCAGCTGAATGCCCATGGCTTTTAATGTTTTAAGGCTTTTGGTGCATTCAGGCTAATAAAGAAAAACCCACTAGCTCTAGACATTCCATGTTTCATTATTTTTCTAAACTTATAAGTACAACATAAGTGCACTGTAGACCTTAAAAACAAGTCAGATGTCTGTAAACATTAGAGCGACTTTAAACTACCTCAAATAACATCCAGATCAAAGGGAAAAAGGTCACACAGGCACATTATTTAGTAAAAACTCCAAGAAAGACCCAGCCAAGCCAGAAACCCATGGGCTTCCAATAATGAAGGTGTAAGGTATTAGACAGCAAAGACTCTAACTTCACTGCGTCTTTCTTGGAGGTTTTACTAAATGGGTTGTGTGTATGGAACATGATTAAAAACATCATATAGTAGTCATGGGGCTGAAATGTTTTGTAACACTTCAGTGTTTTGTCATATTTGCTTGACTCTTGGATCACACTTCTAAAACTGTATGTAAATAATGCAATGATCATGAAAAAACAGTGATAGTCATTATTTCACTATATAAGTATTAGCATTCCTATACAGAATGTGGTGGTTTCCATAAATAACATCCATGTAAAACACAACTACAGTAGTTATTAAACTGTAAATGTTGGTAATTATATAGCCTGAATTTAAATGCTGGTTTGAAAAGTAACTCAGAATGTAATCTGTTTGTAAATGTTGCTTTGAAAAGTTTTTACTGTCTTTTATTTTGGAAATACATTACTTTCTCTTGACTAAAGTTATGGCTAAAAACAGCCTTTAGATCAACTCACTTACCAGGTCAACAAAGTTAAATAAATTACAATAAAATAAATACAATTCAACAATTATAATTTTGTCACTCATATTTGTGTTATATGTTGGCCTCATTTATCCCATGTTTGCATACTTATCTCCACAGTAATTAGGAAAAACTTTCCCCATTGTGGCATCTGACTTTCATAAACTGGTTCCGTGGTTTCTTAAAGAACATCTGGATGGCATTAACCACAACAATGAAGGCTACTTACCATGGATTGCTTTTTCATGTGGATTTTTTTTGTGTGTTCTTCTTCTTTGAAGTGCATATGTACTGTTATGTCTTATTTTTCTATTTTCATCTTAAACAAGCTTGTTCAGAAGCAGTACTCAGAATGGTTCTGTTCATCTGTGAATTAAATGATTGCACTCACCTAAAACAGATTACTCCAAAGTGAATTCTTTAGGCCATACCATGTAAGTTTTAAACAACAGCACTCGATCACCACATGTTCTTACCACATCACAAGCACTGCAGGAAGTCTTGTGACACACAACTGCCTTTGATGCAACATATTTTAAATCAAACAACATGTTCCACTCAGTACTTCTTTCATTGGTTTTAGTACTCTCAACAAATTATTACACTAATCAATGCTAAAAGACTTTGCTACAAATTAGGTAAACAGGATGAAACAGGATGATAAATGAATTAGTAAATGACACAGAAAATTAATTTTGCAATTTGTTAATTTTCTGTCAGTCTTTCTTCTTTAAGGCTGTACTAAGTCATCAAAGCTACTTTGCTTCCCATATCATACTTGGACATGCAAACATGTTGAAACACATTCTGAGTAGCAAAAATAATACTGAAGCATAAATATGAAGACAAAAAATCATAAAGATATATAGGTTCATAGGTAAGTACTAGGCTAGTTGCCCTTGCAGACCATTTTAAACCTAGCCAGCTTCCTTTTATGTGCTTCAAATAACTATCCCATTTGGGTATAGACTGACATTACCCACACTATGGTCGACAGTTATATATTATCCCTAATGAGAATAACGGGGATCATACCATAGATAGCTTGCAGGGAACCATGGAAGTGATAACGTATTTAGGAGTTGCCTCTGTCCATTAGTAGTAAAGTAGCATTCCTGGAGTAAATCTTCTGTTTCCCATCCATAGTACTTTGTTGCATTTGAATATGGACAGGGATGAATTTTGTTTTGTGCAGATGGGGAGTCTGTTCCACAATAGCAGTATCCTCTGCAAGATATACCTGTCCCTCCAAACTGTTCTGTTGATGTTGCAGAAGAGGTTTAGATCCATAGACTGAGTACTTCTGATGCCATTTGACTTGCTGATGTGCACATCCATCAGTATTGGGTTGGAGAATTTGTTGTACGCCAGGCACACATCACATCTTAGCAGTCTGTAGGATACAGAGTATAGTGACAGGGCTTTTAGTTGTTCCATATAGGAGATGTTGTTTAGGCCTTGTATCCTTTTAGTAAGGTATCACTCTGGGCATTCCAGCTGTTGCATGTGTTTGGACAGATACATGACAAAGGGGGCAATATATTCAATGACTGGCCTTATGGGGGCTGAGTAAAGAGGGACAATGACATCCCCAGATCTAGACACCATCCCTTTGTTTATAAGTTGTGCAATATAAAAGGATTTTCTTACAAGAATAGACACATATTGGTCAAAAGTTAGGTCACTGTTCACATAAGTTCACAAATGATGAACGAGTGGGTCAGCTCATAGGGGCAGATTGTCAATGTGGTAGTGCCCTGGGGTAGATGACTTTCAAAAGGATAAAATAATGCATTTTTGGCATTTAGTTTCAGTCCATAAGTTTTGCAACAGTTTATTTCAGACAAACCTACCTGCAGGATGACTTAGTCATTTGGGGATTCAATGACTGCTGCTAGCTTGAACTCATCTGAAAACTTAATCAGCCAAAGCCCTTTGGTATTAGCTTTTACTTCAGAAAAGTCAATGCCAAACAAGAAACATCCCAGGACAGAACCCTAGAGGACTCCACTAGTGACTAGTATATTTATGAGCAAAATAAGATTAAGAAAAAGGTAACATAAATATTGTAAAGCTCTGATAATAAATACTGTGTACAGAGACTGAATATCTTTAAAAAGTGCTCACAGAAAGAGATGGAAGGAAAATGAAATGGCTATAAAAGGTTCATATGTTTGTACTAGACATGTAGTCTGTGTGTAGGCAACTATCTAAACATTAGCAATACAACTCAAAGTTTTTAGTGATTGGATTTGCCATTTCACTTGATATTAGCCGTACTGCTTACCCAGGAGTAAATTTAATAGTGCCCATGCAATTGTCAAGGGAAAAGATGAAGGAGAACAATATGCTACATTAACATGCAAGGGAAATTTGTTCCATAACTAGGGGAAGCTAGCTCTGCAAGAGATACTGAGTGGCAGGTAACACACTCATTACTCGTGGCTGTATTCCCACAATAGGTAACTGGAGTCATTTTCCAGTACCAGCACCCCAGTGCAGTGGGGGGGGTGCACTCCTTAGTGTGCTGTCCTTTGGATGTGATAAACCAAGGCCCCATCTACCTAAGTTTGTGGTAACTCAGGTGGATGAGAAAAGATCCAGTGGCAATTATTGAAAAGAATAGGGGTTTCTATATCATTTATTTACACGTTTATATATCTTTATGTATTATTTGCAACTATAAACAACTCCTTTCCTTCTCATTGTACTTTTAACATGTTAAAGAACAAAAATATTCATATTATACATTTCAAAAAATATTCACATTACACATTTCAACCCATTCCTTTTTTCCACAGCCACTTTCTATTGTATTAATGCCATCCAAAAGGACTATCTGCTTATCAAACAATAGTCCATCTGATAATGCCCTCCCTAAATTATCCCATACAATTTTAAATACAGTCATATCCAAATATTTTATACATCTTTGCTCACCCTTTAAATGTTTTCATAAAGAATTATGTCCATATTTACTTCACTAATATCGAATAATATATTTTCAGGAAATATCCACACCCAAACCCTCATAACCCTCTCACAACATAAAAACATGTCCTGAAATGTCCAATACAATGCAAACTGAAATACCCTCTTTGGCATTACCATATAAACCATGTGACCTCTAACTGGGAATTTATCCAAACTTAAATCTCCACAAATAAAAATCCTGTACATATAAACATTCTTCAACCTTTATTTCCTTTCTTGTATTGACTTTTTATCATCTTCACCTACATTATCCTTGGGTCAACATAGTAAAAACAAAAAATAGTATTTATACCATTCTTTTTTTCCTCTTATACTAACTACCCCACTCCCCCATTTAATTTCCACATTAAAATTTTATATATCTTATAATACCATTATATAACCTTTTATGTAGTTTCATTTTTTCACACAGTCTCGTATTACTGCACATAATCCTGTCTAGAATATGGGGTGGAACATTGTTCGTTGTTTCTAATATACAAAACAAATTTAAACCTGCCATGTGCACTTTTTATCCATATATATATATATATATATATATATATATATATATATATATATATACCACATCTCTTTTCACCAGGTTTAACCTTTGCCCTCAAATAACAGAAAAACGTTACCTGCAGGAATTTTTTATCTTTTTTAGCTCAGAACATGTGTACTCTAGCCAAATAAACTAACTTACCTGACGAAATTGAAATAATAAGATGCATCTTCTTAAATGGCAATCCAAACATCTCCAAAAAGCAAAAGAAATTTCCCTAATTACCTTCAGAACAACCTCCCATTTTTCATCACTGTTACTTTTCAAAAGATTTTTGTGTTTTTCAACTTTTTTTGACTCATTTACAATATGTAATTGGCGAGGAATGGTGATCTGAGAAATGGTGCTTTATAGGTATATATATATTATATAGGTATTTATAGGCTTTATATTTTTATATATATGGTGCTTTTTAGGTAAACCTATCTATAAAGCTAGGTATACAATTAAATATATGTTTTCTGATCTGTATTACTACATTAAAAGGTCTTTACATCGAACACCTCTCCATCGATATGAAACCATCAAAATTCACTTCTGAAAATTGTAAAATTTTTCCCAGGGCAAGGAAGTAGTTGGCCAGATCCACAGCTTTGCCATTTTCCCCACTGTAGTGCATTCTTGGAATTGGTATATATAGTTAGGGAGAGTGGGAGTACAGCCACCCACATAGGAGGGTGCAGTGGCAAAGCCCCCCACTTGGATGGGATTGATTTAGTGCGGTGTGTGCCCCATTGTGGTATGAGGAAATTGTTACATTAACTTGGGAACAATTCTGCACTTTGTGGAAATGAATTTCGATGGTTTCGTGTCGATGGAGAGGTGTTTGACATAAAGGTCTTTTGATGTAGTAATATAGACCCATGTTTTAAATTTCTGTAAATACTGCAATAAATATACACCCAAAGTAGAATTTCTTGCTGTCATCTTATGTCTGATTAACAAACATGTTCTAACAATATATCTTGATTGTACAGTTTTCAAGATTTGACAATTTATGAAAGTTTAACAAAAATATAATTCTGGGCTTCTGTTCATTATAATATATTACAGTAATTATGTAAAGACTATGGATGCATTGACTATTATCACTGTAAATAATACTTCTTGATATTATTGTTATGTATACAGTTTTAATAGCTTCTGTTGTCCACAAAATATTTATATTTGTTTATCTTATGCTTTTTAAGTTGATCCTTCAGACCCTTCTCTGAACTGCAGGATGTGTATATGCTAGTAGAGGTATAACATTCTACACCACATAGGTGTTATTGAATTAGTTTTTACACTCTCTCACTAAACTTGTTATCAACACCTTTTAGCCATCAATTAATTCAAAACATGCAGAAACCTTTCATTCCATTTTTTCTAGATATCTTTACACATTTCATACCAGAGTCCATCCAATCCAGGTACTTAATTAATATTTACTTCTTTCAACATTTCCTCCAGTTCTTGCAAAGTAATCTTTTTCTGTAAAGGATTCAACACTTATTCAAATTGCTTGACTTCCCACCTACCCTCAGTATCTTTCCTTTCACAAGAACATGCTGACTGAAACTAGTCTTTCACTATTTTCATTATCTCCTCCTGATTACGTGTTTCTTACCTTCTATATCAACAGATATTCTAATAAGACTTTTCTGAAGTCTAATCCATTTAGATTAAAAGGGAGCCATCTTCTCTCTCATTCCTCTAACACTATGCTGCTGCCTGTACATCCATCTCTTAATTCTTTGCCTATTGTTTCCACAAAGTTCTATTTCTTCGCTCAGATACAAACTACCATCTTCATTTAACAACCTATCCATACTTTCCATCCAATATATATTTACGTTTAACGTGCTTCTTCCTCCTTTCCATTTTTTCACCACCAAATATACATTTATTTGTTTCCTTAAAAGCTAACCACCAGTCAGTCAGTCCCATAAAAATCTTATATTGTTAAATTATCTTCCCATAACTCTTTTATCTCAATACTAAATGTTTACTATTTATAACATCTCCTGCCATCTTTTGTTATCACTTTCCCTTCTTTTATCACACATGCATTTCTCCTAATTCCACCTAAATAGTCAAATGGTCAAAAAATCCTGTAACAATAAGTTTTTGGAAAAAAATATGTCAGTTTATATACTACCACTGAAATGGGTTCCTATTACGTGATTGAAAGTATAAAACTTCGAACACCACAAGATCGAACTTGTATGTTCGAAGTTTTATAATTTCAAACACAAAAAAAAAAAAAAAAACAACGGAGAGAAAGTAACTGTTGTAAGCAGGGGGGCAAACCCCCCCAGCACTCCCCACACCCTCCGCACTTTAAATATACCAACTCTGAGATCGCAGTACAGTGCGGAAAGGAAATATTTCCCTTTACTGCATTATAGTGCGATCTCGGAGTTGGTATATTTAAGTAGCATGGGGTGTGCAGGGGGGCTTTCCCCCCTGCTTACAGCAAGTAGTTGTGTTTCCTGTCACATTTTAATTTTATTAGGTATTCGATGTTACTGAACTTTGATGATATGGTGTCGACCATATCACATTCAAAGTTCAGTAACTTCGAGTATCTAATATAGACCCCTCTGAAATATATATAATTCCTTTCCTGACAAAAACCCAATTGCCCCATGTTTGATAAATCAAAACTTTCCCTAACATCACTACAAACCCATTAACAACAATGTACATCAACAATCTTTCAAATAAATCTTCTGTTTAATTTACCACATGATAGGCTTACACACGTAATGGCTTATACACCACCCTCATTATGAAAAAATCTAACACAGTAGCAGTTTCAAGTACAACCATTAACAAATGTACTATCCTCATATCTTCATTTCTTATTTTCAGCTCATCTATCCCAGAAGGCATATCTACTCAAAAACTCATACAATCCCTCAAACAATCCTACATCTACATTCTTTCATTCCATCCTATCAGACCAATATCTAATAACATAATAACATCCTGATCCCGGTTTTCACATCACCCCAGAACATTTAATCTTCTGACAGTATTTTTACTATTTACAATAACTGATGGGATCCTTACATTTGTCTTTTTTAAGTTTAGGTGGAATATTTTTTATTTCCCTTTTCTAACCATCACTCTTTCCCCATTAGAGTTTTTAAGTATTCTTACTTCTTTTTCATCACCTTCAGATTCTTCTTCTGCTGCCAGCATGTCACACACACACACACACATATATATATATATATATATATATATATATATATATATATATATATATATATATATATATATGTATATGTGTGTGTGTGTGTGTGTGTGTGTGTGTAGTATATCTATCTATTTTTTCTTGCTTTGGACATTACCTGCACATTTTCAACTCCACCTTTTAGGTTCATAGGTTCATAGGTTCATACTAGGCTATCTGCCCTAGGGCATTTATAAGCCTAGCCAGAGTGTGTTTGGCTTTCACCACCCATTTTAAATTAATTTTGCTATGCCCTTTTTTGAGGTTAGTATACTGTGCCTCTGTCTAACAGTGACACAGAAGTGATACCCGGGGTAAACCTACGATCTCCCAGCCACTCATCAAGATTCCTCTTGAAGAGAGTCAATGAGGGACTCTGCCTAACCTGGACTGGGATTTTATTCCAGAGTGAAGGGAGCCTCTGGGTTATGAATCTGTCCCTCCAGCATGTCCTATTTATTTCAGTGCTGAGGTTCAAGTCTCTCGAGCGTAGCTCGATGGGATTTGGATTTTCTGAAGTGCAGCATGTCCATTAATTCCGGGTTGGACATGGCTTTATACATCAGGCACAGATCGCCTCTGAGCAGGCGGTATGCCACTGAGTAGAGCTGGAGTTTCTTTAACTGGGCAGCATATGGCATCTGTTTGAGCCCTTTGATCCTCTTGATGAGGTACTTTTGGGGTCTTTCCAGTTGCTGCAGGTGTCTGGTAAGGTACATCCCAAAAGGGGCATTGTACTCAATTATGGGCCTGATGAGGGATGAGTAAAGAGGCACGATGACCTCCCCTGATCAAGATGTGAATCCCTTCATGATTAGGTGGGCTATATAAAATGTTTTTCTAACCACTTTGGCCACGTGGTTGTCAAATGAGAGATTGCTATCAACTTGGGTCCACAGGTCCCTAATTACTTCTTCTGTACTTAATGGATTACCACCTATGTGGTAATTTGTGGGCACTTTGTTTTTACCAAAGGGGATGGCTATACACTTTTTGGCATTTAGCTTGAGGTCATGGCTCTGGCACCAGTTGTCTGTTTCTATGAGGCCCTTTTGGAGGATGCTTGTGTCAGCTGGAGAGTCAATTATGGTGCCCAGTTTGCAGTCATCTGTGAACTTGGTCAGCCATAGTCCTTCCGTGTTGGCTTGTACCTCCGAGAAATATATACCGAACAAGAGAGGTCCCAGGACATAGCCTTGTGGGATGCCACTTGTAACTTGTTTGGAGTCTGACATGGCTCCAGCAATTCTAACCATGAGGGTTCTGTCCTTGAGCCAGTTTGCAACCCATCTAGTGACATAGGGGTTTATATTTAAGCCGGTGAGCTTATCTATAATGCCCGAGTGGGGTATTGTATCGAAGGCTTTTACGAGGTCCAGGTAGGCTGTGTGGGCCACCTTCCCCTCGTCAATGGCCTTGGTGACTGTTTCAAAGAAATTGACCAGGTTTAAGAGGCAGGATCTGCCCTTAACAAAGCCGAACTGGGTAGGATCCAGTGTCTGTATGTCCCCAATATCTTTATTTATGAGGTCCATGATGATCCTTTCCATAGCTTTGCAGACCAAGCTAGTCAGGCTTATGGGGCAATAGTTTCCAGGATCCGTTGAGGCACCACCTTTGTGGAGAGGGACCACTGTTGCTGTACACCACTCTTTGGGTACATATCCTGTAGTAAGGCTGAGACTGAACAGTAGTTTTATGTTTGGGTTTAGCTCTTCTTGGAGTTCATGTAGGACGCAGCCCGGGACATTGTCTGGTCCCATTGATGCTGTGTTTTTTGCTTTGGAGAGGGCGGCTCTTACCTGAGCATCTGAGATGTCAGGGGGGCAGCACTCTGCTGGGATAGATATTTGCCCTTTTGGTGGGGAGGGGGGGGTTTGCGCTGAACCTGTCAGCTAGGATGTTGACAATGTCTGTGGGTTCAATGTATTTTTTGTCATTTTGGACTAATTCTGAGCATATCTGGGAATTCCCACCCAGGTTCCTAACATAACTAAAGAAAGCCTTGTGATTATCCTTAGTGTCCTGTGCAATTTTTCTCTTGAAGCTGGCCTTAGACGATTTTATGAGTGGCCGTAGTTTTTTGCTAATACTGATCAGAGATGCCTTCCCTTTTTGGGATTTTGCTCTATCATGTAGTAGCTTCCTCCTTCTATTGTATAGTTTGTTTATGGCTGGGGTCCACCAGACAGGACGTCTGCCTTTGGAGGATTGGGTCTTGGTTTTATTTGGGATTGCATGATCCATGCATTCCTGAAGGTGTTCATAGAACACATTTATAAAGGATTCTGCGGTCTGGGCCATATTTTCCACAGGCTCGGGGGCTTTGAAGGATTCCACCTTGGTTTTGAGGAGTGTGAAATTTGCTTTAGAGAAGTTTTTCACTGTGGTTTTCTGGGCATGGGGTGGGGTCGGGATGTGAATATCCAGTGAGATTAGTTTATGGTCTGATCTTATCAGTGAGGGATACACTTCTGGTCTGGTTCTTTTGTCACTCCCCCTCCTGGTCAATATTACTATCCTTTTTCACTTCCTTAACTGCAACACCATCATCCTCTGTTTTTTTTTTCTTTCACTCTGTTCTCTTGCTCCACATCACCATCACTTATATCACAATCAAACCAGAACTGGACTGTTTTATTACAAATCATATATTTCATTTTACAGTTTTGCATCAAACAACCTCCTTCTCCACATGCATGGCATCAACTTTTAATGCATTCATTAAGTGAATGAATTTTATCCCCATATACCTTGAATATCCCTAGTATTTCAATACACCACTGCATCCTGCAATGAACACAACACTAGGCAAATGCATTATTTTTCCCCAACAGTTTTCAAAATCACCTCCCGCTCCCACCAGCAACTCCAAAAGTTTTTTTTACCTTTTTCTTTTTTTAACATCTTTAATTTCTTTACACATTTCCTGTAAGAAAAGTTCAACATCTTGCTTTAATACCTCATCAGTTCTGAACTATATAAATATTTTTTTAAAAAATCAGCTCTGATGTAAAAAACAAAGTCATTATGTGGATATTATTTTTCTTTCATATGTACCAAGACATTTTTGCAATAAATTCACAGTTTCAAAGGTTAAGTCACAAAAAGCTTCTTTACCCATATGCATGAATGATCAAACTTCCATCACTTTAAATCGTGTTGGAATTATCATTTTGTCCCCCAAAAATATAATTTTGTCCTAAAAGAAAATATCTGTATATAACAGTACATTGTTTGCTGGCTATCCTCACTCCAGGTCTCTTGTTTGCTGGCTATCCTCACTGCAGGTCTCAACAGTCTCTTCTTAGGGAAAATTACGCATTCCTTCTCCTGGCGACCAGCTGCTTCAGCATATGTTTTAATACCATTCGTTGACTGCAAGCCACCCTTCTGCTGTTGCATAACCCCACCATCACTTTCCTCACGGTGCTCAATTTCTGAAAAAAATCAGTCAGCCATCATTCTCTATTGCATGTTTTGAATGTAATCCTGTATAAAAATATACTTATCAAGCTACTTCAGCTAAAAGCAAGTCATCACTACTTTTTCCTATGTGTATGTCAGCTCATCTTCTAACTGTAATGTTATATAGGTAGTGTGTGTATTCGGTCTATATATTGACTATATTCATTCAAATTCACCTTTACTTCATCACCATGTTTTATTGTATATTGTGCTATTGGACATTAACCCCAGGACATAACAGAAACTGGGACTTCACAGTTAACCTACCCCAACCAGCAAATTTAACTAAATATGAGATCCAAACAGAAAGACAGTGGTTAAACACTGAAATATGTGTAGAAGACATTTACAAATCTCCCTTTATCATAGCATTATGATAGAAATGCAGATGGAACAGGAATTTGCAGACATATCTTCACTAACTACAACAAATGAAAAAGGCATACTAATCCATGAAAACAATTCATTTATGATTATAGCTGTTCTAATAATTTGTGAAATTTCAATGACATACCAATATCTAGCAATGAGCATTGAGAGATGGTAAAAAGTCATTTTCTCTCAATGTTCATTTCTCTCAATGTTCATTTCTACACAGACAAGAATTTCTGATTCTGATGAAGGTGTAATGAAGTACTGTACTGTATGCCATTTAAAAGTAATTTACATAACACTTGGTAAAAAAAAAACATTGACATCGATGGCATGCTCAACACCATAGTGACAGTCTCCTAGTATTCTCTGTCCTTGATTTCATCAAACAAGTCATCCACCTACATCCCTCTCGTGGATATTTTGACTTTTTATCTCATTCAAGCCTCTTTCACAGATAAACAGCATGAATAACTAATTGTAATGCACATATTCATCCCCAGTTTTACTTTTAATGGATCCATTTCTAGTCACATGATCTCTAATAGTTGGCCCTAATGGTAATTAGAAGGCAATGCCAATCAATGACTCTCTGTTGTGTCAATTTCAGGATGCCAGGTAATGTGAAATGTTAACTTAGATCAGGGGTGGGGAGGTATGTCACTGTATTATAAATATTAGGTCGTATAAGCCTGGGACACAAGCCATACCAATATTTCTTTGTAATGGGGGGCTTGGCTCCATTAGTAAAAAAGGGTACTTTTCCGTTATTGGGGCAACAGGTCTATTGAGTACTTGAAATCTTTGCACGTGTTCTCAATGATCGCACTGCTGACGTTGATGTGGGTACAGCCTTCATTTCTTCTGACAATACATTTCAACTGAATAATATGATAAAAAAGGAATAATGGCAGTTTTCCAGAGACTGTATCCCATTTGCATTATAAAAGACAACTGGATGATAGTCAAATAACCCCCTTAGTTTTACAGGACATCAGCTAAGGTAACGTGGTTTTCATAAACCACCTACTGTCCTCAAGGTCTTCGTGTGTGGCTGCGGTGTTTCACTCCACCAAGCACACTTCTCATATTAGTCATAATACTACGAGTTTTGAACTCTCAGAAAGGAACATAAAAGTACAGGAAAACAATACAAAGGGTCATCATTAATTGAATAACATCAATCAACTCGTGATCTTATTAAAAATAAGAAAGTGTTCTTTCTGACCCTTTGTTGTGACTTTAAAGCTTAATAATATGGTTGTAATACTAGGAAGGTTGAAAAGCATGCTAATAACTATATAAACCTAAGCAGATTAATATTCAGGCTTCTACAATTCTGCACAGTTAAACAAGGGTAGTCTTTCAAAATAACCGCTTCAGGGCTAACCGATGTGCGATCATTGCATGTTGCCCCGATAATGGACAAGTATCTAAAATAGTTTATTTTAATATTTAATTGAAATTCACCAGTACACAAATCATTGCTTTATTTCATCCATTTAGCATTTCTTTACAATATGCTTCTGCTCAGTACTGCTGCTTTATCAGTGTGTTATGATGGTTTATGGAAGTGTACATGCAATTGGCTAGCCACCATGTCACAGAAGAGATAGTTATTGCTCACTGGCTGAGTGACTGCCATTTATTTTGAAATGGCTGAGCATTGCATCACACTCATCCTAAATGGTTTGACTGTAGCAACAAACAAAGATGTTTCAGCTGACAATGGGAGTTGAGCTGTTCAAAAACAAATAATATGTTACTTATTTTACCATGATGCAGATATGAGAAAAAGAAACAGAGACTCTAGGTCTATAGGTGTTAAATGGCAGGAAGGACTATGAAATATAACTATCATTGAAAAGACATTGAAGTATGTAAATAAAGACATTTATAATTAAACCTCCCTTTATCATGGCACCATGGAAGAAATGCAGACTGAACTCTGTTTTGTTTAACAGACAGCCATTACTTCTTGCTTTTTTGTAGACTCGTCTCACAGATTATTTAATACCAATTGATCTTCAAATTTGATTATTGTTGTGGAGCAGCATTAGTTTACTGCCTTGCAGCAAGTTTGTTGTTTGACAGAGGAAAACATTAGCTCAGCTGCTACCCATAGGGAAAGAAAATGGAGGGGAAGTGTCCATGAAAAAACATAGGAAGAACCATATTTGTAGGAAGGCTCCACATGAAAGAGCAGGAACACTAGAGGTAATTGAAATATCGAGGGAATATATATAGGCAGGTGCATTACCTAAGGCTAAGTTTGTGAGAAATCAAGCAAAAGTGGGGAAGGCATGATGTGAGGGGCATAAGAAGACAGGATGAACAACACCCTGCTAAGAACCTTAACGTACAGATGATATAAGCTAAAATGAAAAATAAAAAATGAGCAGAAAATATAGAAAGCAAGCAATAGAAGAAAAGGTGGATGACATGTCTCCATTTAGACGTATTAAAAAAAGATATTAAAAAATTAAAGAAAGAAAAAAACAAACAAAACATAGATCAGGGCATGCCTCCACAATAGAGATGATAAGGAACTTAATAAGGGAAACCAATAATAATAGTGGATTAGGCATGTTGACCCTAGACTCGATAAGCCGCTCCTAGGTGAACGCAGAGATAGGGCAGAACACAGCCACCAGTAGATACACAGTATGACTCCAAAAAGGGAAGCCATTTGTTTAAATATGTACATAGTGAAGGAGAGGATCTTGGAGGATGTTATTTTAGAGGATGCTAATTTGGGGAACAAAGGTTAAGGGGGTAGTTAAGGTTCAAATAAAACACAGTCAAAATTAGAGCAATATTATAGAAAGAGAATAACATGATGATATGTCAGAAGGATGAAAAAATGGCAAAATAGATTTACAGACACTGGAATGTTGGCAGAAGTAGAATATTAAAACACTAAGTCTTCTATAAGGGGCAACATAAAAAAGCAGCAAAGCCTGGAGACTGGGCAAGGGAAGACAGTACAAGGGAATGCCAAAGAGAAAGAGGAAGAAGTATATATTAAAGAATGGGGGTCAGGTTCAAATAGAAGCAGAAGACACAGTAAATGTATAGTCAGTAGTTTGAAAGTAGTAACATGGAATGTTAACTGACTAACAAATGTAATGAAGTGAAAGATATTAGATATTAGCATCACAGGAAACTCACCTGATGAAAGAAAAGACTAAGAAATTAAAACACATTTGGATATAAAGGAATGCAAAGGGAAGATGACTTTGAATTAGACTAACAATAGAGGATGCATGCAGAATAAAGGTGAGAGTACAAAGAGGAAAATTATGTTAATATCGATATACTTACCAGTCAAAAGAAACATCAGGACAGTGAAAAAACACTAAAATACAGGTATTAAAGGAAGGCTTGTGCCTGATGACTGGAGACAGGAATACAGTAGAGCAGGGGAGAAGATGACAGAGGAATTAGAAAGATAAGAGTACTAACAGAAGGAAAATAGGGAATAGGGCAACAGAATAGAAAAAGTGGATTGTGAACCACTGACCCTAAATAACCATTCACTGGTATGTGAAGTGTAACACTTAGAAAGCAGAAGGATAAGAAGTGATAACTACTCACTGGAGATTCCCCAGTGTATTTATTGCAGATAACAAAGGAAGCAAACTGGATAAGAGGTCAGATGATGATGTTTTTACATAATTAAGATTACTGGACATTTTGGGAGTGGGACAGCTCTAAAAAAGTTAAAAGAGATTTGTTTGTAGACAAAAGGAGAAAGTAAAAACAAGCAGGATAATTAGAAGGCCAATGCTGGACAAGCTAAGATAGCTACAGAATAGGAAGAGTAAGTTGTTAGGACAAGAGACAATAAAGAGAGGAAGTTAAGAAAAAAATACAGGGTTTGGAAGATGACAAGTTGTTAAGTTGATCTGAAACAGGATAGTTATATTTTTTTAAATTATATTTTTCTAATTCACCACAACAAAAACATTAGTGGCAAGACTGAGGGAAAGGGAAATAGAAAGGGGTGTATTTGAAATAAAAAGAGAAAGGGAACAAAAATAGAGGACCACCCTGGAGGAGATATTACAGTAATTCAGAACATATTATAGGAACTTATATAGAAGGGAGGGGCTAGAGGATGCAGGATTGGAAGCAGAAAAAGATATATGGATGGAGATAAAACTGCCCAACTCCCCAAAGCAAGGCTTGGCATGTACAAGTTAGTAAGAAAAACAGAAAAAGAAGGAGAAAAATAATAATGGTGATAAAAGAAAAAAAAATGAAAAAAGGAGATGACACTTGGTATAAATGGACTATTCATATAAGTATGGGAAATAGGAGAGGAAAAATATTTAGGATATGGGTCAAGCTTTTTAATGAAATTCTTAGAAGGGGACAAGGGACCGGCTACATGGAAGGAAGCAGTTAAGGTTGACTGACATACATTATAAGGCCAGCTGGAAAAGTATGATGTGGGAGGTGACGAACCAGCTGAAAGCTGGGGAAGACTTCTGAGAATTCTTTCTAGAATACCCAGACATGGGAGTTAATCTTGCAATCTTAAAGGAGATGCAGAAATTAAGATGATACATTTTTTAAGGAAGATATAAAACTGTGGAGGGATGAACTGCTACCAATTAGGAAGTGACAAACCTCATCTGGGTCAGTGATCAAGGACCCTCAATCCTCTCCACTACCACTGATGGGGAATGTTCACTGTGTGAAAAATAGATGCACAGTATTTTCAAATGCAGCCCTCTACATGAAGTACAATTTCCCTTAGGAGCACACAGAAAATGCACACTCCAGTCCTGGGGCTGGAATTTCTCTGCAGGCCCTAAATAAGACTCCCTACTAACCATTATAGAGCTGAGTCCTTAGCCAGGTGTTCCAAGCCAAGTCATCCACCACCCTCTCTGTGAAATCAGTGCTTGCAGTGTTCTCTGTTCAAAGTAGCTGTCACCCACTCTTTGGAATTTGATTTTCACAAACACACAACCACCTGGGAAAGGCTGGCACAGTTTATCAGCTCTCCACCTCCACCCAGACTATAAGGTAGATTTATTGTTACTAGAACACCCAAAAAGCTACTTTAAGACTCTTACCAGATTACTCAATTACACAAATTCAAGTTAATACTTATACAAATGGTAGTGTTTAACCAAGCAGCATGGCTTTCAGGAATGAGGAGCCACAGTGCCACTAAATAAATGCAAGTACTCTTAAAACTTAACTATTTTCTAAAAGACCAGCCACAATGAAAGGTTTAGATATTTTTAATAATAAATAATAAAAATACATGAAAATACTGAATATCTATGTACAATAAATACCAAAGTTTCAATCACAGGACATATGAAAAAAAAAACAGCACAGATGAAAAGACTCCAACAAATACAGAAAAAAAAAACATTTACCTAATCTCACTATATTGTTTTAAATGACTGAAAAATTACTGTAACCTAGTTACTTACTAAAGCAAGGCAAGATGAAAGTAGAAAAGTGTCTCATCAGGCCCAAAATCAGAGTGCACTCCTCACATCTCTCACTAGTATTCAAATACAATTTCAGTGCTGTCTACAGAATGACATGACACCTGGTCACCTGACTGTGTGGTTCACACACTAACCTCTCACTAGAAAGTGAGACAGGATCTGGCACTGATATGTTCACAATACACCACAAAACTTTAACTAAGGTTTGCTACAGCATCTGAAAACTGTAAAATAATTCCAAAACATCCACACTTCCTGTAGAAAGTAACAAGCCATTCTCTGGCACCACAGGGTAGTAATTAGTTCACCACTAAGGACAAGAGAGCAGGATCCCAGCCCAGGCGTTTTACAGACATTGTCCCTTTGGCTACAGTCAGACCTGTGAGATAAAATCTTTATTTATTTATTTATTTATTTATTTATTTTACATTTGTTAACTGGGCTAGTCCAACTGGATACATGTCCATTTTCAGTGGAGGCCCGGGGAGAAAAGCTCCAAAGAAATACATATGCAGGACATACAAATATATTTTACATGTTTCTAGTATATTCAACCAGACAATATAGATGAGCACACATTATTAATTCCTTCACAAATACATATATAATGATCAATGCATATACAAACAATAAAGTATGTTAAATATCTGTCTAGATTCACATCATGCATCTGAATGTGGTATTGATAAGACTAAAACAGTCCAATCAGGAGATTATGTGTTTAAGGCAGGAGTTATAGCAGGAGTGGAGTAGGACTGAAGTTAGTCTGGTGTGGAGCAGGAGCATAACCATTTGTTGCTCAGATGGCTTTTGATAGCTTTCTTAAATTTGGATAGAGGAGATTCCAGGGTAATGGATGGCGGCAGGGAGTTCCAAATTTTGGATATGTAAGATAGGGAGTCACTGGCATGATTGTGTGATCTAGTAACTGTTAATAGTAACTTATCTGTGGAGCGGAGTTGCCTAGGACAAGAATACTGCTGAATTAGGTTGCTTAAAGCTGGTGCTTTATCTGGGTGGGAGAGCAGCTCATAAGTAATGATAAGTTGATTATAGATTAATAAATATGGCAGTTCAAGCCAGTCCAATTGTTTTAGGTTATGACAGTGATGGGTTCTAAAAGATGAGTTATTAGCAAATTTGGCTATTTGATTATAGCAGGTTACCAGTTTACTGGTTTCTGTTTTGGATAGATTTGTTAGGATTGGGGATGCATAAAGTAATGTTGAGAGTAAGTGAGAGCAAGCAATTGTGGTCCTAGCAGTATGGGTCAAGTAGGATTTGTGTTTGTAGAGACTACCTAGCTTTCTGTGAGTGTTTTTAATAGCTAGATTAATGTGGATATCAAACTTTAACTTGTTATCAATGGTGATGCCTAGTAGTTTTGTGTGAGATTCGGGTGTGATAAGTGTACCATTTTTAGAGTGAATATTGAAAGTGGTGGTAAGGCTGGTATTTTGTGAGGTTGAAATAGCAGGATCTTGGTCTTTTTGGGGTTAAGAATGAGGCCATTGTCAGTAAGCCATTTTTCAACTGAGTTGAAATTATCCTGGCCTATTTATGGCCTAAACCAAGTCATTTAATTTCAGGCTATTTTCTTATGGTTTATAGGCCTATTTATGGCCTAAATCAAGTAATTTAATTTCAGGCTATTTTCTTAAGGTTTGCTGGGTTGAGCTAATCCCCTTCTCTTCCAGTATCCTGTGTTAAAATATGTACACTTCATCAGTTACAACAACAGCCTGACACACACACACACACACACACACACACACACATATATATATATATATATATATATATATATATATATATATATATATATATTCCTTTTCTGTCCAGCAGAACCCACTATTGATACATTTTTAACACAAACAACTTTACAAATATATTTTTAACACAAGCATCTGTACAAATCAATTTGATATTCAAATAACATATAATTCTTTACAAAACTCCAGCTAGCTATGCTGGCATATGTTACACATGCACTGCCCTACTCCCTCTGGGACAACTGGTACCAGCTCACATCATCACATCTCTCACCCATTTGAAGACTCAAGCTAGTTTTTCAAGTGACCCTGGAAGAACATTGCTTGAGAGAAATGAGCCTGTGTGAGAACACATTAACCCATACCCTGTCTTGAGAGTCCATCTGCATTGGCATTGTTGACACCCACTACCATGCTGCACTGTCATGTCATATGCCTGTAACCCTAGGATCCACCTTAATAACTTAGCATTTTGCTGGCTGGCTCGATGCAGCCATGTTAATGGATTGTGGCCTGTAACCACAGTGAATTTCCTTCCATACAGTTAGGACTGTAGATTATCCTACTAGGATATATTTTTTCCTGTAGAACTTGGGGTACTCAGAGGCCCCACAATATCCATAGCTACCCTCTGAAATGGTTCCACAATCACAGGCAAAGGCATTGAAGGTGTTTTGACCTTGTCTCTTGTCTGCCTACATTTTGGCACTGCTCACAGGTTCTGCAGTACCCTGTTACATCCCTTGCAATCCCCGGCCAATAAAGGTTCTGCATAATTTGACTCTTGGTATGCTTTATGCTCATATGATGTGCAAAAGGAATGTAATGGGCTATGGCTAGAAGTGCCAGACAGTAGGCTCTGGACACTACCCACTGCTGTATCACCTCATCCTCTAGCCCTCCCTCAGGGGTCCACTCTCAATACAGTAACCCTTTCTTCCAGTATATAGACTCCCCATTTCCTTGAAAATCAGGTGCCTTTTTAGCTACCTCCCTCAAGCCTCATAATGTAAGGTCCAAGAGCTGATTCTGTCTGAACTCTACCTATGTGACCCTTCCCAGCTCCCCTTCCAAAGGAAGTTTAATATCCTGTGACAGCAGTGCCTCACTGTCAGCCTGGGAGCTATCACTCACATATGTCCTTGCATTCACCCTGTCTAAGGGAACATCAGTACCTATCAACAGCTGTGGCTCACTTTCAGGTTCACTTCTACAGGGTAGCTCCCTCCCTGAAATAGCCACATCACCAGCCCCAGCTTCAGGTATGAGGTTTGTCTGGGTCCCCCCATGCTACCCTACCCACATGTCTGTCTCCAAGCCTGACTGCATGTAACTGCATGCACACAAGGTACTGCATTATCAAAATCATTCACTACCAAGACATCTGCAGGGATATCCTCAAACACACCTACTTGCTTGCTTCCTTTTCCACTCTCCCAGTCAAGGTGAAACCTGGCCAAAGATATATGGAATACGGTCCCTCATAAAGCTCTAACTGGAAAGGACTGACCAAGCAAGTACTGCTCATCTTTAACCACTACAGGCATCACAATGGTTATGTCAGAAACTGTGTCTCTCTTGGCAGTGGCCTGTTTTTCATCCATTAAGACAGGATACAAACTCCAGTGGTAGTTTGGTACCCCTGTTGTCCCCAGACAACTTACCACTGGCATGCTGTTATTCTCACTTTCTAGCTCCCTCACCTTTTGTTCCCCACCTTGCTTCACTGGACATTTGTATGGTACTTGGACCCTCTGGTTACATTTAAAACATCTAAACCCTGCCCTGGCTGTGTAGCTGAACTAGTGGCTTCCCCTTTTACTGGTGGATTCTATTGGGAGTACTTTAGGCTGCCAGGCTGGGTTCCCTCATATCCATGTGCAGCATTGTGCATCGTCTTCTTGTGCAGTGGTGCCCAGCTTGCCAAGTAGAGAACCTCTTTTCTCCACAGCTCATCTGCAGAATTACACTCCTAGTCTGCCACCTAGATTCTCATTTCCACAGGCAAGGTGCTAAGGGCTTGTTCCCTCACCAAAATGTCTGCCAGCCTTTCAAAAGTGGTGACCTGTTTCTGAGGCTGCACATCCCCATCGCTGGTTTGTGCTGCAGCTGCAACTAAGGCTGAAATAATTTCTTCTTTAGTCAGGTTGGCATGCACCATTCCTTTGGATTTGCACCGCTTAGCCAACTGGTTCACTGTCAGTTTGCCATAATCATCTGCTGGCATCTTTGTCTGCTTTTCCTGACTAAGCTAAACTAAAAAATAAATACATAAATAAAACTGTTATGAAAAATGAAACTCTGTATGTTTACCTTGTGGCTGCTGAAAGTACATGCACCTTTAGTGACAACTGCTTACAAGCTTCAGAAGTTTAATTAATATCCACTCCGGTGCTCACCAATATGTGATGTCCCTCCTCCTGGCCAGTGATCAAGGAAACTCAATCCTCACCACTGCCACCAGTGGGGAACACTAACTGTGAGAAAACTAGACACACACAGTATTTTCAGATGCAGCCCTTTGCACCAAGTACAATTTCCCACAGCTCATCTGCAGAATTACACTCCTAGTCTGCCACCTAGATTCTCATTTCCACAGGCAAGGTGCTAAGGGCTTGTTCTCTCACCAAAATGTCTGCCAGCCTTAAGAGCACACAGTGAATGCACAGTCCAGTCCTGGGGCTGGGCTTTCTCTCCAGGCCCCAAATAATACTCCCCACTGACCAAAATAGAGCTGTGACATTAACTGGGTGTTTCAAGCCAAGTCCTCCACCACTCTCTCTATGAAATCAGTGCTCTCGGTGTTCCCTGTTCAAAGTAGCTGTCACACACACTCTCTCTAAGATTTGATTTTCATACACACACACACACACACACACACACACACACACACACACACACACACACTTGGGAAAGGCTAGCACAGCTTACCCACTCTGCCACCTCCACCCAGACTATAAGGTAGATTTGCTGCCACCAGACACCCATAGACAGCTACTTTAAGGTATTACAAGGGTACCCAATTACACTTAGTAAAATTAATACTTACACAAATAGTGTTTAACCAAGCAGCAAGACTTTCAGGAATGTGGAGTCACAGTGCAACTAAATAAATGCAAGTACTGTCAAAGGTTAAATATTTTCAAAAGACAAGACACAATGAAAGGCTTAGATATATTTAAGGATAAATAAAAAACATGGAAATGCTGAATATCTACATACAATAAACTCCAGAGTTTCAATCACAAGAAATATGAAAAAACAACACAGAAGGAAAGACTCAGACTGATACAGAAAAAAAAAACATTTAGTTAATCTCACTACATTTTTTTAACTGACTGAAGAATTACTGTTCCCTAGTTACTTACTAAAGCAAGGCAAGATGAAAGTGGATGAGTGTCTTGTCTCACTAGTATTTAAATACAATTTCAGTGCTCGCTACAGAATAAAATTACATCTGGTCATCTCACTCTCTGGTTCCCACACTACTCTGTCACTAGAAACTGAGCCAGGATCTGGCACAGATGTGTCACAATACACACCTAAACACTTAACTAAGGTTTATTACAGCATCTGAAAACTGTAAAACAATTCCAACACTTCCACCCTTCCTGCAGAAACTAACAAGCCATTCTCTGGCAACCTTGGGTAGCAATTAGTTCCCCACTAAGGACAATAGAATAGATCTCAGCCCAAGATTTTCACAGATATGCATCTCTGGCTGCATCCATACCTGTGAGATAAACCTTTATGGCCTAAACCAAGTCATTTAATTTCAGGCTACTTTTCTGAAGGTTAGCTGGGCTGAGCTTAACCCCTTCTTTTCCAGTATTCTCTGTTAAAATATATACAGTTCATTAGTTACAACAGTACAGTCTGACATATGGTTATATTTCATTTCTGTCCAGCAGGGCCTGCTGTTGATACATTTTTAACACAAGCAACTTTATAAATATATTTTTAACCCAAGCATCTGTATAAATCAGTTTGATATTCAAATGACATATAATTCTTTACAAAATTCCAGCTAGCTATGTTGGCATATGTTACACATGCACTGCCCTATTTCCCCTGGCACAGCTGGCACTACCTTGCATTATCACATATGGTACAAAACAGGACAGATAGAAAGATACATTGTCGATATGGAAAAGAATCAAAAAGAGGTGAGGTGCAGGGAGCACATCACTAGAGGGGGATTCAGTAAAGAAATGGGATGAACTACATGAAGAATATACATTATCACAGGCAATAGAATGGGAGTATTAAGGGAGACTGGGTAGATGAGAGAAAATAAAAAGGGTTTGAAAAAGGAATGGGGAAATCTTGAAAATACTGAGTGAAATCAACAAAAGGAGACTGGACGGAGGAAATACAAAGAGATTACTATCATAAGGGATAGATGGAAGTGATAAAGAGAATAAAAGAAATATAGTAGAAAAAATGAGATAAGTCTAAAAAAAGGAGTTGCAGGAAGACATTTCACCTTGTTTTTTAAGGGGAGATAATTAAAATATCAAGGTATGTGATGAAGGCAAGAAAGGTTAAAATATTTGTGTGACAGTGCCTGGATATTTTATACAACAGCTAGACTGAATGGAATGTTCAGTAATACAAGATGAGACCTCTGGAGATGTAAGAATGGAACAGGGGAACATGACTACACATGTTTGAAGTTACTGATAGTTGGTGCAGGGGTTAAGGTTGTGAGCTGTATTTCCTGTGGTACATGGTCTAAGTCTCTCAGCCATGTTTTACCTACTATGTGACCTTGAGCAAGCCATTCAGCCAGACATTGATCCCACGTCACACTTGAAAATGAGTTCTGCATGCAGTGGTCCTACCTGGTTAATGTATGGGTATTATGATTATATATTTTAGGAATGTTAGAAACTTGAAATATTTAAGAGTGGTCTTAGAAGATTAACTGAAATACTCATAATAGCAACAGATAACCAACAAGGGAGAGAGCACATAGCTTTAATAGCTATGATAATGCTGGTAGGAAAGAAGGCAATTGCTAACAAAAGGAAAACAGGAACAGCCCTCAGCTCTACAGGAAATAATCAAAATGGCTACAAAGTTAGCCAGGAAAGAAAAATTACAGCAGCAAAATCAATCGGTAGATGTGAGAAGGTGGAATAGAGATAAGGAAAGAGTTCAAGAGACAGCCTGGATAGAATAAACATAGGTAGAAATCAAGATGCATGAATTTAAAAAGATAAGAGAGCAAAAAGAAATAAGGGAGTGATAGGTTCACCACAATATAAAGGTTATGATGTAATTTCAAAAGACTGTTAACTATGACTGGTGTAACAAGGACCAAAGTATAAAAGTAAAGTGTAAACTATTATGATTGGTCTAGGCCCAAGTGTAAGTTAGGGGTAAGGGAGTTAAAAAGGGACAATGGGCAAGTCACCAATGGGGGGGGGGGGGACAGCACTATGCATGAGGAATTTCTGTGGACTGGTAAACAGAGTATGTCATTGTTGTAATAAAGCTCTGACTGATACAAAACAATTAGCATGGAAGGCATTCAGGAGTGTTACTGAGCCTGAGCTTATAGATCAAAAATATGATTTTACAATATTATAACAAGGCGTATACTACCTGTACACTATCTTACAAGCAGGTAGTTATAACAAAGCATATACTACCTTCACACTGTCTTGCAATCAGATAGTTATAACAAAGCATATACTATCTGCACACTATCTTACAAGCAAATAGTTATAACAAAGAGTGTAATACCTGCTCACTATTTTACAAGTAGATAGTTATAACAAGGAGTATATTACCAGCACACTATCTTACAAATGGGTAGTCATAACAAAGAGTATACTACTAGTACACTATCTTACAAGCAGGTGGTTGTATCAAAGAATATTCTACCCTCATACTACCTTAATACCCAGACAGCTGTACACTCATTCAAAAGCAAAACCTTTGGTAACTTTTGGAGAGAGAAGTTGTTGCAACACCATAAGTGATAGCTAGCCAGAGTTTTTAAAGCAGCTACATTTGTTTTCATTAATAATATGATTCTTGAAATGCTTTTTAACCCATGTTAGATTGCCAATTGTCTAACAACCTCAGAATTGCTGTTCCAGGTAGCTGGTACAATTTTTCACAGGCAGATAGTGTAAAGGCTGGTCTTAATAAACAGTATGCAGTCAGTTTTCCCAAGGGAATAGTACTGATTTCTAAAGTAATCTGTTGTGCATGGAGCAGTATTTTCATGCAAAATTTTAAAAGTAAAGGTATGGAGAAAAAGAGTTGCCCCAGCTGGGGGACAATAGCTTCTATTCATTATACTACTGTGATGCTCTCTGTCATTAGCGAAGTTAATAAATCTCAGTATTTTATTTTCTCCAGATTTAATTAGGGTGGTATTTTGAGCAGAGCACAATGTTATAATATTGAGACCATATTCCATTTTGATGGAGCAGAACATTTATTGCTATAGTGCACCTGGCTTTCAGTGTTACTAAGTTTGACATTTTGTAAGAAGTTTTTAATTGAGCTAGCACATTATTAACTTGAGACTGAAAGGGTATGTTAAATGATTGAATATGCAGTCTATATATTTTTATGCTTTACTCAAGATGGATGAATTCTCAGTGTGTCGAGTACCACAATGATTTAGTTTTCAGAGTATTGGTAATTAATTTATTATGATGAACCTAGCTCCAAAATGGCTTCAATGTCATTCTGATGCTTTTATCATAGTGACCTAGTTTTTACTATTTTTTATAATGTCACTGTCATCAGCATACACAACAATGGTGATATGTGATAGATCCCAGGTAAAGACATTTATAAAAAGTGAAAAAACAGAGTGGTCCAAGTACTGAACCTTAGTCAATTATTTTATTCACTATACCTGATGCAGATGAATTGTTTGGCCTGAGTAATGTAAAGGTATGATCTTTAACATACTTCTTTTTTTAATGGAAAGATGGTTCTTATACCACCATAGGATATTAGTACAGAACCATATGTCAGCAAGTTTATGAAGTTGCAGGCAGTGAAATACAGTATTAAATGGTCTTTTTCGGAACTGTAGCTAAGTCATTTGATGACCTGTGCTTTTCTCCAAACTGGCTCCTCTTCAACTTTGAGTTGAAGAGCAAAGAAAATGGATGATGCAGTGGTTCGGCAGTTGCATTGTCGCCTTATAGCAATAGGTTCTCTGGTTCAATTCATGGCTGGGGTGCCTTCTGTGTCAAGTCTGCATGTCCTCCCTGCATTCATGTGGGTTTCCTCCAGGTGCTCCAGTTTCCTCCTGTGTTAAAAAGACATGCATCTGGAGTGTTTCTCCCTGGGCGTCCGCTGAAAATTGGCTTCGTTCCAAGTCAGACTTTCAAGTAAACACATGTTAAATAAATAAAAATAAAAAAGAATGTCCTTCTGAAACAAGCAAGCTACAACTGTGTAAGCAACTTCATGTAAATCATTACACAGAAAGTGTTTTAGCTCTTTAGCCAGGACTATAAATGCAGTATTGACATTGCTTTCATGAAAGCAATGCCTCCAACGACAACTGCCATTTAAGTCCCCTGACAGATTGCTGCCCCTTTGTTCCACCATAACTATGGCTCAGCTCTTTTTAGACCTAATAATATTGCAAACAAAACAAAAGCAGGAAGTGAAAAATACCTAAAACACACTTTATTAAACCAAGTCAAGAAGCGCTTTAACCCGGTATTATCGGCCTTCATCAGACATATTGAAAAAAGGCATATGACCCTTTATATATACAAGAACCATTTGATGTGCCTCAAATTTAAAAATGCAATGTCACCATTCAATGTCAATTAAATAGATAGATAACCAGCAACTGCCAGTAAATAATAATAATATATTAAAATTAAGCTACATAACCTTAAATTTAATTTCTTAATAACTAAAAAATAAAATAATTAAAAAAAACTCAATATATATATATATATATATATATATATATATATATATATATATATATATATATATACATACATAATGTAATACAACCTACTACACACCACACAAAGGCTACCCTAAATAATAATGCATTAAATACCACATTAAATAAATCACCATTACCTGTCATAAGCTTTCATTTTTAAAATACTAGAAATAGAAGCAACATTGTTAAGTCCAGGGTAGCTGAAGCATTAAGATAAATTTGTTACCAAAGGTCCATCTGTTCTAACAAGATATTCCAAGGACCTCATCTATGATTCAATTTAACATGCTCTAAAACAACAAACCTAAATTAATGGTTAATAAAATTATTAATATGCTTAAAAAGAGCATTGGTGGTCTTTAACTTTTGTATCTCATAAATTTGTTCGTAAATACGTTGCTTCAGTTTACTCTCTGTTTTTCCAACATAGCAGGCAGGAGAAAACTTTACTTTGCAGTGTAAACCACCCCCTTAGTGTAACAACTGTGCTAGCCAGAAATAACAACCCACTTACTACCAAGAATCAAATGGTCATATTCAAAAATAAAATTACATTGATTACAAATCCCACATTTTACCATTTTCCCTGGATGTCTGACCTTATATGTCGACAAACTATCACACCAGTCTTTAAAATTCCTATCTCTACTACAGACTACTTAAGGACAAACTCCCAGTTTTGCATATAATTGTTTGTCAACTGTAATCAACTCCCAATTCTTATGAATAATATCCAAGATGCCCTTAGTGTCAGTAGTAAAGGTAGTGATAAAGGCATTGCCATCAAAAGGAGAACACTTAAAAGAAGAAATATGAATAAAAGTGGTTTGTGAGGCATCCACGCCAACCAAAGATCCACATTATGGTACAACATCTAATGCATTAAATTGTGATGGTGCATTACCAACAGGGAGATGACATGCATTGAAAGGGGTGTTGATGGAAGTAACTATAGAAGCATCCCTTCCAAGCAAAGGCCAACAGGTGTCAAAAGATGGTACATTCCTTTGTGATGGTCCTAATAGTGGTATATACTGGCCATTCAACCTTTAATTAATAACCTCCAGTTTAACAGCCTCAATAAATTCAACCTTTTATTAATAACCTCCAGTTTAACAGCCTCATTAAACACCATGGGATAGCCTCTATTAAACAGCATCTGACCAATAAAATGACATTCTTCCTTAAAATCATTAAAATCTGTAACCATCCTGGTCACTCTAACCATTTGCCCTTTAATCACAGCCTTCTTAACATGGAAGGTATGGTTACTAGTATAATGCAAGAATTTGTTGGCGTATGTTTTCTTCCTAAAGACACTTGATTTCAAACAACCCTCCTCTGGATCTTTAAATAGTAAAACATAAAGATAAGCAATAGAATTGTTTTCAACTTGATGAGAAAATTGTAAAAAGTTGGTAGTTCCATTAATATAGTCCATAAAGAACAGTATATCTTCCCTAGGTCTGGCCCATGTGATAAAGATGTCATCCAAATATCAAACATATAGTCTGCTGTGACTAAAAAAGGGAGTGTTAAATAGGTAACAAAGTTCCCACATCACCATGACAATGTTGGCATAAAGTGGCCCACAGGCAGAACCTATAGCTACTCTCTTTAATTGCTTAAAATACTGATCTTCATAATAGATGCTATTATTACAAAGCACCATTTCCAATAGATAAGTCAAAGTGTTAATTTTATCCTGCCTAATAGGTAGATGGTCTGTAAAAAATTCGGTAAACCATTCAATACCTATATCATGTGGGATACAAGTAAAAAAACACCATCCGAGAATGAACCCAAATGATTACATTTTGATAAAATGCATGTCATCTCCCTGTTGGTAATGCACCATAATGATTTAATGTATTAGATGTTGTACCATAATGTGGATCTATGGTTGGAGCGGTTGCCTCACAACCCACTTTTATTTGCCCTCATATTAAAACATGGAATGCTGAAAACAGCAAATGGTGTTTCATCGACACATATTCAGCGAACACTGAAAATGTCGAAACCACAGAACAGTGATTTCTTTCTTAGGGAAAGAAATTGCTGTTCCAACCCAAAAAAAAGAAAAACATTAAACACTTCCAAACACATACCCTAACCCTAATTATCCACCCCCCAAAAAAAACAGTAAACAACTAAATACACATATGCACGTAACCTAAACATACATCTAATGAGAAAAAAAAACAGTAAACATTTAAAAACATATGCACTTACCATAACCCGCACCCTAACCCTAAGGTCAGTAACTCTCGCACATTTACATAAACAGTTCCAAACACATACACACTTACCTTAACCCTAATCCTACCCCCCCAAAACAAAAGTAAACAACTGAAAACGCATATACACATAAATCAACCATGCAT